>NW_026000243.1:12216659-12220885 GCF_001458135.2 Marmota marmota marmota | reverse complement strand
ATATATATATATATATATATATATAATTATATGTATACTATATGTATATATGTATATTATATCTATATATTATAAATATTACATACATATATATTATATATTACATATATACACGTATATATTTTACATGTGTATATATATATATATATGTGTGTGCGTGTGTGTGTGTGTGTCTCTGTGTGTGTATGTGGTGTGTATGTATATATGTATATATTTCTCCAAAGGAAGGTATTTTACTTGGCGAACAGGTAAGAGAGTCAGTGGGAGCAGGCAAAGCAAATTGAGGCAATCACATACTTCACCTGGACAAAAATGGTACTGTTTCCTACTGACCATATTTGTTACCCACATCAAGAAATTCTCCTACCCAGGGTTTGTGTCCAGGGTTCCAGGGAGTATATCACCATTATAACCTGTATGAGCATTAATGTCTTCATTTCTACCTTTTCCCAGGAGGGTTCTGAGAATTAAATATATGTGAACATATTCAAAACTGGAAACAGTGATGAAAATATAAGCATACCCATTACAATCACAATACTAGTTGCCACTGATGATATAACAGGCCAAGTATTGTTCTGGATGAGCAATTGGCATTACCTCCAATCCTTACAAGTAAGGTATTATCCTCACGCTGCAAGTAAGAAAACTAGCTGTGCTTACCATGTACCTCTCAACCCAGGCCATTCTTGTATACTCCACTCTATAGTGTTGGGGCTGCATGTCTGCAAACTTTATTATTCTAGACCACTGGCCAACTGGGTTGCCAATGTGAGGTACCCAAAGATGACTGGATGGAAATGGTCTCTTTCTATAATTTTTTTTCCTATTGTTCTTTCTCAGAAATTAAGTGTAACTACATCTCCTTTACTTGGGCTCCTGATTCTTGGGCACAGGACACTGGTCAGGACATTAGCAATAGGTGATACATCTTAGATCCAAGCACAAATTTTCCTTCAGAAGTTCTAACCCTAGTCTACAAGTAAACTGACTGCCTGGAGATCTGAGAATCAGTTTTGGGAAAACCCTCAAAGGTCTCCACACCTGACAGATGTGGTCTCTCTCTGAACTCCTGGTTTTGTAAAGCCATTTCTATTAAGGAATAACAGCTTTTATATTCCAAATATCTATCTTTCCTTAGTGTTTACTTTTTATCTTCCATCATCTATTCATCTAATTTATTGTATTTTACCACAACATTTGCCAAATCTAATGAGTTTTTATTTCCTAAAATAGTTCACTTACTCAGAGCTTCCCAGGTGGATCAGTGGTTTACTCTATCAGCCACCAGCATTCCTATACCAAAACGCATGTTTTTTCTCTTGTCCTGCCCTGTATTAATACTATTAACACTTGGCTTTGACAGAGATCTTAAATTCCAGAATCATTTCAGTAACATTATATATAATATGTGAAAATGAACATTTTTACACTCTTTGGATCCCTCCCTGTTCTTGGAGTATCTCTTACTTATGGGGATAATGGGGGCCAAAGTGAACATCACTGTTTCACTGAGGGTATTCTCAGTCCTCCTGAAGTCTGGGTAGTTCCCATGTCCTCTATTCTGTCAAGTATACACATCACCTGGGTCCTGATGGGCCATTACCAAAAAGTAGAGTCTACATGGAGGTAGTATGTGGAGGAGGCAAATGTTGGTGATAGTATCCAAGCCTCGTCTCTGTGAGGTAAGAGGTGTAGAGTGAGCTGGAGTGATTGATGCTTGACAGTAGCCACAGAGATCTCTGTACTTTGAAATTCCTCCTCCCTGTTTTTGACAGTTTTCTTAAATCTATAAAACCCTAAACATACTTTTCCCGACCACATACTTAGCAAATTTATTTTTTTATGAAATCAGTCAGAGGTCATTTCTGCCTCGTGAACAAAGACCCATGACTGATACAATTTCTAATCTTCCAACCATGCTGCAGGGTAGTTCATATCTTGAATCTGCCAATAAAACCTCAGGCTTGTATATGTTCAGTAACTAGCCCAAGATGCCAGAGTAAGCCTGAGACTGAGCTGGGAGTAAAGTCCAGTCTAGCTATTCTGCTTCATTCTTTCCCAACTCCTTGCTTTATTCTCATCAAGCAATCTTAATCTTGCTTTCAGTCATTGTTCACTCTGTTTCTCCACCCTTGAGGTAACCCATCTCTAGTGTTTATCTAGCCATGTCTTCCCCATCTCCTTGGGCTCAGCTAATTTCCCTCTAGCTCCATGAAACCTTCTCAGATCACTCTCTCTGCCCCAGTGTTCCTTGATTATGACCTCAGGCTGTACATAGAATCAGCAGCTGTCCACTCACTTCCCTCTCTCCAATGATCATTGTGACCTCTCCACCTGGAATTTCCACCCCTTGGAAGCCCATTGTTTTACCCCTCCCACTGTTTTCATCCCAAGGCTGGATGCTTACTGTTTAATATTTCAGACCTTGAGATTTGTAGGATTTTGGAACAGGAAAATATAATGAAGAAAGCTATATTGGCCAAAGATATCCCAGAAAATGGCCCTCCCTTCACTCTTCACCCTCACTCCTATCCCTGTCACAAAAGTCAGTCTTCAGAGAAATCCTGGGTCCCCATGTTTTCTGATTCACATTTTATGATGATCCATGAGTCTCCTTGGATCTGCCTGGATATGTCACCTCCCAATTCTATGTTCCTCTATTTCACTGTTACCATCCTGGCTCAGAGGTCACCTCCAATGGATCATGGCAGTAACCACCCCAATCTGTTGAGAGCCACAGCCGAAGGGGCCCCAGCAAACTTCCAGCTGCCAGCAAAAACTTCCAGCTGCCAGCAAACTTCCAGCTGCCAGCTGATGATTGGCTCACAGCGCCCCAGCAAACTTCTAGCAGCCAACTGATTGGCTCCTCTGCTGTGATGCTCATTGGGCTGTTTCCCCCCCCCCCTTTCAGACCACGGAGATGCTCATTGGGGGACTTTTTTTGGCTCTGCCCATAGGACCCAGCCAATCAGCCTCAAGAGCAGGAGGAGTGGGGGAGGTTGAGAGGCTTGTGGGAAGCCAGTGGTGGCAGTTGGGCTCTGAAGGTTTTTCGTGAGGAGCTGGGTGGTTTGGTGTGTGTGTTCTAAAAATAAAGTTTGTTTCTTTTGACAAGTAGCTCCTGAATTGTGCCCAGCCAGACTGCGGCACCAATCCTCAATCTTCATCCACTCTTTCCACACAGCTATCCAATCTTAACATGGAAGAAAGAAGGATTTTTAAATGTGCATCAGTTTTATTGCAGCTGTGCTTGAAGCCCTTTCATGCCTCCTGTTATACTTAAACTCACATCTAAAGCCCCAGCATGACTGTGAAGGCCCAATGATATTTTTTCTTCCCCATTATCTTTCTGACCTCATCTGCTACCACCCTGAGATTTACCACAAAAGCCCCCTAATTCTGAATATTCTAGTAGTCATTTATGTGTGTTTTGTTGTTATTGTCTATTTTCTTTGGCATAGAAATCTACCTAACATGAGATCAACACAAAGCAAACTGAGTATATCATGGAAAGGAGAAATGGAACCCCAAACATCAAAAGTCTTCATTTAATTGTGCCACTTTGTTTTTTTCAGCTGATAAATTGCCCCCTTTTATATTACATTAAATTGTATTTTTCAACCCAAAAGAGATTTACTCAATCCAAAATTCCACTCTCCAGGACTACTCAGGATCTCTTTGTTATAGTCCAGATGATAACAAAGAACATATGGTCAGATGAATGAGAGGCTAAAGAAAATACTTGTCTGCAGTATCAAAATCAAGATATGACTGCATGCAGACACTAATAGAGGATTGTGTCGCAAATATTTTATTTTTAGGAGTATAATATATTAAATTTTATTTTTACTACCAACTTTTAAATTAATCACATATTATTGATTTCTTTCCTTGTTAGTGTATGCAAGTGTATGTGGTAAAGGCCCTATAGCTTTTAATTAACAATGCAGGCCAAAACATCCTGCCTGGTTCATATCCCACATCAACTACTCACTAAGGATGTGATCATGTACAAATCATTTAGCTTCTCTGAGTCTCTCTTGCCTCATCTCTAAATAGTAGCAATGCATGAGAATTAAATGAGATAATGCCAGAACAAGAAAAACAAACATCCCATGATAATCACTCCATATATTTCACAGTTGTTATTATGGAGAGGTTTTGTTCATGAGAGTAGCTTGACAAATCAGAAATATGACTTTGGCAGAAGTGTACCTGGTTGGTGG
>NW_026000243.1:12163960-12215167 GCF_001458135.2 Marmota marmota marmota | reverse complement strand
GGAGATTTTATATATATATATATATATATATATATATATATATATATATATATATATAGAGAGAGAGAGAGAGAGAGAGTATCTGGCAAATGGAGTCTCTCTGGTTCCTGATCATCATGTGAGCTGTCCCTCTGATACTCTTTTGCCACATTGTTCTGCTTCACTTTGAGCCCTAAGGAATGGTGGTGGCTGTCTATGGAATGAGACCTCTGAAACTGTGAGCCCCAAATAAACTTTTCCTCCTCTGTTCTGGTTGAGTCTTTTAGTCACAGTGTTGAGAAGGCTTACTAAAATAATGGAGAAAACTGCATTTAGAGCCAGAGGCTAGAGTCATATTCAAGTGTCTTTGTACCTGGGTCTAAACTTCCTAGATTCAGATCTTAGATCTCATTTCCTAAGCCATGAGATCTAAGCACTTGCTGGAAGTGCTGTTTGCCTCATCTCCAAAGTAAGGGTCGCTGTGTTACCTGCCTCAAGGCTGAAGTGAAAATTAAATGTGAATGCATTTAATTTTAAGGTGAATGCAAGTATAATCAGGATACAGAAATCCCCTAAATGCCCACTGGGGGATGAGAGAGTAGAGAAATTATAACATATAATGAAATATTATTTTCTGTCTTAAAAAACGGAAGGAAACTGACACACATTATAACATGAATGAATATGGATGACATTATTTTAAATGATATAAAACCATCAAAGAAAGACATACCCTGCATGATTCCACTTATGAGAGATATCTATAATGCTCAAATTCATTGGAATTAGAGGGTAGAGTATAGGTTGCCAGGGCAAGGGAAGAGGAAAATGAGAGTTTCTATTTAACCATCATAAATTGCACTTATGGGAGATGAATGACTTCTAGAGTTCTATTGTGCACCACAGTGACTACACATGACAATATCGTATACTTAAAATTAAGAGAGAGAATTTCATGTTAAGTGCTCTTAGAACACGCACACACGTATACACACACAAGCACACATACAAAATATGAATGCATGCAAAGCACTTAATCAGTGTCCCTATGCTAGAAGAGGTCAATTCAGGGGAGCCTGGCTGACTAGTTTTGATTGCCTTCCTGCGCAAGAAATAAGCAAATGATGTAAAACGGAAAAAAAATGAATTTAATCACAGTTTTGGCCAAATCTGGAAAAACAGCTAGCTTGCCTCAGTGGGTCCCATAGAAGTGGTTGCAATTTATAAAAACAAAAGCAAGGAAATATGCATATATGTAGATTTAGTTAGCTTGTGCTAGCTATAGAAAATGTCACAATTCTTATTTCCTTCATGTTGGTCTGAGCCATGGTGTGGTTTCTCAGTTCCCATTCTCAGCAATAGGAATTCCAGAGAGAAAAAAGGGCAGCGGGGGAGGGGGGAGGATTTTACCAGGAAGTTTGTGGGTGTGGACCATTTGAGGCTTTTAATTTGAATGATGCATGTGTGTGTGTTGTGTGTGAGTGTGGTGTGTGTGTGTGTGTGTGTGAAAGGCGTAGTGCTTTGTACCTATTATCATTATCACTGTTCAAAGGCAACATTACTACCTAGGGTAGAACCTTTGCCAAAAGTGATTCCTTCAAACCCTAAATAGAATAGACTCTGATCAGAATGCTGGCCTTTAAAAGATAAGCAAATAAGATTCTGTCCTGCCAAAGTGGCCCTGAGAATTGAATTACAAATTGCTACAAATCTTCCCTGCAGGGAAGCATTTCCCTCCCTTTAATCTTTCAAGTCTCACATTGAAGTTCATAAAAAAGGAACCCAGCATTTTTAAAATATCACAAGAACCTCCTGCTATTCTTCAAGTAACATTGAAAAACTTTTTTTTTCTTTTGTAATAAGAAACATAAAGGAAGAACAAGGAAATAAAAATTTAATTCATAATTTCCATATACTTTCCCAGGCCTGTCACCTGCTAACCTTGTCTCTTTCCCAGGCTTGTCATATTCCTAAGTTCCTGGAAAATCTACAAATCTACCTTGTGTGCTTTTAAAATTAGCCTACCAACAAATAGTTTAAATAAAGGTACATATGACTTTAAAAAACCTATAATTTCGGGCACTATCCAGCACTATTGAGCAGAGGATGGAGACTACTATATCAGCCTCAGAATGATGAGAACACCATAAACTGTTTTTAGATCAGACTGATAACTAAAGTTATATCTTTACTTAACTTTCCATACTCACACCTCACCATGTTTTCTGTAAAAGAGGAACTGGAAGCATCAAACCACATTTCTCTCTCTCTTGAAATGGCCCATATTTTACCTGAATATGTATTCTTTGCTTTCCTAAATAAATCTCTGCCCATCTGTTAATGCATACTGAAATTATTTTCTGTCACATATGTCAAGGACCCCATTGGTGCTGAGTCAAAATCCCCCAATCTCTGGGAACTGCTCAGGACACTTTTGGAGAGATATTTCTTCTCACATGAGACTCTGAGAGGGATTTTGATTTGGAAAAAATCTCTTCCACTGGCAATCACAAGTTTGCTTCCTGACAATCAATTTAAAAGAAATACAAAGTCCAAATCTTCTAAAATCTAGTAGAAATAAATTAATTAAAAATTAGTAATGAATGTTTGAATGATGGTTTATTTTTATACTTGTAAAAACATTAAGACAAAGTTGATTTAATGGGAAATTATATTTGTAAATTAAGCAGCAAAGCGACTAGTTTTGCAAGTGTTTCCTGATGCTACCATAACACTAGAATCCAAAGCACAATAAATAAAAAGTCAAAATAGCAACTCTGAATAGAAGGTAGTGGCTGAAGGCAGTGGGAGAAAGGTTCATTATAGCTGCTTTTAATGGGATAGTTGTTTCCCTTGTCCCTCTAAAGCTTCTACCATGGATCCTTCAAAGGGTTAATGACCAAGAGTGCAGTTGACCCTGGCTTTATGGACATTCTTGACTATTATTTGAAGACTTTAGCATCTATTCACAGTCATCCTTTTTTCCCTTACTTCTGCCATCTTCTTGAATCCCAAACTGTCCAGATGATCCACACATATTAGGTCTCTCATCCTAATTTTCTCATCTCTAGAGACTTTTTCAACCATACAAACACATCCATGGACATGACCTAGACTTTACCATCATCAAGCTCTTTTGCATCTCCATCATGAACCCAGGTAGTACATTCAGAGTACATTCTTTTCTTCCAGGCCATGAACTTAAGTAGTCTACCTGAAATAACCATTCACTCTCTTAAAATCATTTATTTCTTGCTCATGAAAATGTATTTGTAAATGTCTGATCATCCATTCATCCATCCATCCATCCATCACCTCTGGAGGCCATTTTTTAATTAAATACCTTAAATCTCTTGTATTTATGTATTTATTTATATTTATTACCCAGTTCTTATTCTCATTAGGGTTATTTTTCTAAACATTGATTTTGAAAGAAACTACTGCCTACATTTTTGGTATCATCATGTATTTATAGTCCTCCAAACACAGTTTAGCTTTCCTACCATGTCCCTAAATATGTATTTCATGTATTCTTCTCTTTTTCTAACACTTTGTCTCCAACCCATCTCCAGTATCAGCAGAAGAACTGAGGTCATACTTCATTAGAAAATGATAGCATGCCTCTCCTGCATTCCACTTTTATTAGATATCCCAAAGAAATTTCCAGAGAGTCCCACTCAGATCCACCTCCTGATTTTCAACTGATGGTAAGATGACATCAGACTTGATTTTTAACTGATGGTAGGATGACATCGGACTTTCAAATCCTTACTGCCATGAATACACTAGATCATTCACTTTGGTCCATGCTGACTGATTCTAATTGAATCTTTTTGTTTGTTTGTTTGTTTTTGTTTGTTTGTTGTGTTTGTTTTCTTTTTTCTTTATTTTTTTTAAATTTTGTTCTTTTTATATGTACATAGCTGTAGAATGTTTTTTTTTAATCACTATATTTTTAGACCTTTATTTTATTTATTTTTAATGTGGTGCTAAAGATCAAACCCAGTGCCTCACATGCTAGGCAAGCACTCTACCACTGAGCTACAACTACAGCCATGGGTAGAGTGTATCTTGACATATTACACATACATGGAGTATAACTTAGGATCCCATTCTTGTGATTGTACATGATGTAGAGTTTAACTAGTGATGAATTCAAATGAACTTAGGAAAGTTATAACTGATTCATTTTACTGTCTTTCCTATTACAATTACCCCTCCCTTTTCTTCATTCCCCTTAAGTTCTTATAGGTTTTATGCTTAGAAGAAATTATCCTCATCTCCTGAGTTTCCAGGATCTGGTCTGTGAAAAGTGTCATAAAAGTCTCCCCTTTCAGAGTAACTTGGGTTCCTCTTACCAACATTATTTTGGGCCTGCAGTATTCTTGCAGATAACAGGTAGTTTGCTGAGAAATGTGACATATCCTGTCCACTAGGCCAGGCAGGGCTACAGAGAAATTGCTTAATGGAAATGAAAGCATATAGGGGTCAGCACAGTGGGTTCACTTCATAGAATTTTTTCCTTAAGCCTATGTTCCCACCACTTGCATCTCTCTGAACCCTATGAGTTAGATAGGAAGTATTTTAGCATATCAATTTGGAATAATCTTTCATGAATTATTTATCTCATTTTTCCACTCAAAATGATAGTGGGAGTATTCTTTTTGTATTAAGTAAATAGTTACACATTGCTGAGGGTGTATTAGGTATTGTACTCAACATTTGACTCTTGTCTTTTATCCTTCCAAAATATAAACATATTAAATCCATGATTTAAAGATGAGGAAATCAAAGCACACACATGCTAAATAGTTATCCAAAGTTGCCCAGCCATGGAGTTGGGGCTTGAGGGAAGCAAATATGCTATGACCCCACAACTCTGCAAGGGTTCTTCTGTGTTTGGAATTGAGATCTCTGGCAGCTTTATGACTGTAGCATGCTTGGTGGCTAGGAAATTTTTGTGCAAAGACACAGCCTAGCTGCTATAGTAATGTCCATCATGGGGAGGCTCTGTGTTAGAATCTTATCAGCCTTGATGTTGATCTCTGGCACACAGCTCCTAAGAATAAAGGAACTCTCTTGTTAGATAACCACAATATCTCACTGTGCCTAAACCTGCCAACATAACAGTAACTTTATACAATGGACTTTCTTGGGAGCTACACAAAACACCTAACATTGCATAATGCAAGTTAGTATGTAACTGAGGAATAAGCTGGACAATGTTGCTAAATCTGTAACCTGCCTAGTAATACATTATATACTAATGATGCCAATGACCTAAAGTAACCTATTGATACAAATAAAGTTAGCAGTTCAGGCGAGTACTTTTGCTTTTGCCTCTGCACTTTGCTTCTGTCTCCTTTCATTTTCCTTAGACAGCTCCTCACCTGTGTAAAAAATCCTGGTATGGATTTCTAACTTTAACAATATCATTTGGATAGATTTTTAGGGGAAATGGAAGAATTTTCTTCTCCAGAGTCATTACCGAGACTGAGTATCTACTCAACATCATCCACTGTTACCAAGAGAATGTGTATGTTGGAGGCAGAATGATAGATTCTGCAATAGGTGGAGAATTTTCTGTCCCTGGAAACTCAAGAGGCCAAAGCCACTCTTTTGACAGCATAACCAGTGAGCCTTCTTGAAATAGTTGCTGCATGCACAACATGACCTTCGGTTGACTCAGAAGTTCATGGTGTTCCCTTCTCTGCAATCCTCTCCCCCACTCAGCTCTTTATCCTGTTGTCCCCAGGAAGTGCTTGATTCTGCTGAGTTGAATAGGCTGTCTCTTGGGCCATGTACATCATTCCTCTCTGTCCCTGTGAAAGAAAACTCTAACCATTCCCTCTCTCCCTTTGCAGGTGTCAGCCACCTCTACAGGAAGCTTCATTAAAGCTTCATATGTGCAGGAAGCCTTTGTTAAGTGGACTGGTGGTGTCCTCATTGATGCTTCTACCTGAGAGGTGGCTGACCCTGCATAGAAGTCTTTGGTCTAAGCCCTTTTCAGTCTTTAACCTCAGACAGTGTGAGCAGCAAAGCAAGCCAGAGCCTTGATAGGGCTCTGAAAGTTGGGGAGAAAGAGGAGATAAAGCTGAGAGGAGTACCTGGAGGAGAATGTGTCTGCCCAGCAAGTGTTCTAGAGTCTGATTTTCTGCTCCCTGAACTGCTGGACTTCAGCTATAAGCTCATACCATCTGTCAGGAATGTAATGGTAATGTCTCAAAGTTGAGACAAAAATTTCAAAAAATATATATATTTTTGAATTTCAGGTGACTGTTGTATAGAAAATTCCTGTCACCCTCTGCAAAACACAAAATGCTATCCAAGTAATTACACTGGATTAGTGAGAAAAAAAATTCCAGTCCTGGGTCCTTGAATGTTCAGAGAGGGAAAACAGTATCCATGTCTAAGTGATTTTAAAGTCATCTAACAGATGGATATGATTAAATTCTTACAGTTCATTAGCCCCTGTGAGCCTTGATTTCCTCATTAAAAAATGTTCTATCTCATCTACAAATTTTTTGGTGAAATAATATAAGTGCAACAGTCTAAGAAATTTCCTAAAGCTTTCATTCTAATCCCGAAAAGTGTTTAGACAAAGGAAATGACCCATGTTTTTTCCCAGAAAGGTTTCTTGCATGGCCATTTTCATATTTGCATTGCTGTGGTTATGTAGGATTTCAGTGGATTAGTTATTGCAGAGAAACAAATAACTTGAATTAGAATTATTGACAAAAGTAATTCACCAGCAGCCTTTCTAGCAGTAGAGGACCTGCTGACTTGAGTAAGTCCTCAATGACCTTCCCATCTTCCTATTAATTGGAAAACCAAAAAAAGGGTTTTGCAAGTAATAATAACTACAATTACGGTAATAGAAATGAGCAACAACTATCTATTATGCAAATGTTATGGGCCTGCCACTGTTCTTCTTTTTGGGGGGTAGGGAGTGGGGTACCAGGGGTTGAACTCAGGGGCTCTTAACCATTGAGCCACATCCCCAGTCCCCTTTTTGTATTTTATTTAGAGACAGGGTTTCACTGAGTTGCTTAGTGCCTCACCATTGCTGAGGCTGGCTTTTGAACTCGCAATTCTGCCTCAGCCTCTGGAGCTGCTGGGATTACAGTGGCTAACCACCATGCACACATATTCTTGTTCTTTATATACAATACATCACATTATTTTCATAATAGTGGGAAGAAAAACTATAATCAGAAAAAAATTGAGGTTGGATAATTTAAGCAATTTGCCTGAGATCACACATATAATAATAATAATTATAATTGTAATAATTATAATTATAAAAGATTGATCCCAGATGTCATATTTTGGAAACTATGTTACTAACCAGGTAACAACCAGTCCCTGCTACCCCAGGTCTTTAGGCAGCTGTTTGGTCTGTACTTGATTGATTCTCTTCTTGTGGTCTGGTCTGGAGTTCTGCCTCTGTGCTGTAGAAGCCTTATTTCAGATTATTTGGAACTTCAGTGGAAGCCCTGGTTCCTTATATGACATAATATTGAACAAGTTTTCTGCAGCCCTAACAGTAACCATAATTGGTGGTACTTTGTGTCCCCCAAAAGCTCATATTCAGAAGTGAAATGATTAGATTAACTGGATGAATTAACTGGGTAGTAGATGTAGACAGGATGTGGCTAGAGGAAGTCAGTCACTGGGGCATACTTTTGGCTCTTATATTTTATCCCTAGTGAGTGGAGCTCTTTTTTTGCTTCCTGGTTACCATATCCAGAGCTGCTTTCCTCTGCCACACTCTTCTAACATGATGTTCTGTCTCACCTCAGGCCAGAGCTATGGAATTGGGAGACCATGAACTGAACCTCTCAAACATGAACTCAAAATAAATTTTCCTCCCTTAAATTGTTCTTGTTGAATATTTTGGTCAAACTGATGCAAAGCTGACTAAAACACTTTTACCAAGCACATGGGCTCTGACTGAATTTTTTCTCCATTTTCCCTTCCTTACATTCCTTTTCCCTCGCCTAATTCATCTTGTTTTGACTCACTTTCATATTATGTTTTTGTCTAATCTTTCTCAGCCTCTCAATCCGTTTGCCATTTTCTGCTAAGAGCCAAGTATATGATGCATGGCATTTTTGGTCGAAAGGTGATGCCAGCTAGCCATTGAGATGATATGATTATGTTAAGATTTGCATTCATATGGATATTGGACTCCTGCTGTTCACCTAGGCCGGCTACGGGACTCCTGGAGAGTTCCCATTGGTTGGGGAAGTACAGTAGGAGGGAGTTCCGGGGGAGGAGCTCTCTCTGCGGTCCGGGAGGAGGCCGTGTGGGTGGAAAAAATCTTCCCGGGCGGTACCGGACATTGGCGGCAGTTTCAAAAAATAAACTTTGTTCCTGCTTGAGTGGCTCGTGATTTTGTGCCCAGCCAGACTGCGGCAATTTTCTACTTTGGCTTCCCACTTCTCCCCCATGTCTTATGTCTCTATTTCTGTGTCTAGCTTTATAATCATGCATCACTAAACAAGGAAGGTATGTTTTGAGAAATCCAGCATTAGGTGATTTTTTTCATTAAGCAAATGCCATAAAGTGTATTTAAATTAAGGCATCTACAACATCACCAGGCAGTATAATTTTATGCATCACCTTTGTATATGTGATCTGGCATTTGAATGAAATGTGAATCTGGCAATTGACTGTGTTTTTAGTAAAAATGTGCCAGAAACTATTCAAAGTGGCATAGAGAACAGATAGTATGCCTCGCATGAATCGGCCCTGGCAACCTGTCCACTTCCTTGCCTCTTTTTGAATCATTTCTCTCTTTCTTTCATGTACCCACTAATCTCTGGCCCTCTCCTTCACCCTATGCCCTGATTTTTTCTTGTCTTTCCTTCTCTGCTTCCTGATGTTTTCTTTGTCCATCTTTGCCCATTTTTTTTCTGAAATAGCATCAAAATTCTATGATAAAAAATTTATCTCCTGTGTTACATGAGTAACTCTCTGCCAATCTCATTATATTTGTTATAAAAGAATGTAATGCACATAATTTTAAAGTATTATTTAATTAAATCAGTTATGAAAAGACACATAGAGGGCTGTGATTAGCATGATCATTCTTAACCAATATTTAATCTAAGAGTGGAACAGACCAGAACATATTGAATTATATCTATGGTTTCTATCCTTTGTGTACTTAAGGGAAGTTCAGTCAAGTTAAAATGTTTTGCACCACCATCCCTCTTCTTTGCACATGCACATTTTACTTCCTTTGCCAATTATTATACTTCAGTTCTGTTTAGTGCACGGTTATACTTAAAAGGAAATTAACCTATAAAGCCATTGCAATTATACTGAGTAGGTCTCATTTCTTTTGGCACTTCTTCACTGTGCCTGTGAAATGAGAAAGTGGATCTGAGATTGCTTTTGACAGTGTGGGTGTCAGAAGATGGGCGACAACCCCTCACCTCAGCCTAAGGACAGCTGAGCAGACCAAAAGGTGGTATAGAAGGGATCTATGAAGTCCTCAGTAGAAGATGGCCCAGTCTCTGTTCTGGGGCATGTAGACACAGCCTCCTCTGGGCCAGTACTAGACAAAGGTGCACTGAAACAATCAAAGTCCTTATGTGTATCTTAGAGATAGGGTTGTTGGGTCGGCATGCCCTAGACATGGCTACTTAATCAAAAAGGAGACCATGATCCCCATTCATTTTTTTCCAAAGGCATTGGCAGGACATTTATTCCAGGTGCTCTACCAGGTCAGACTTCTTCCTACCAGAAACACTGAACACTTTTCATCCTCCCAAACTGCCATCCTGCCATACACCAAGCTTTAAACTCTCTGCAACCTTGTTTTATTCCTTCCCTTTCTGCATATGAAAACTTTGCCTAGAATCCTTACTCTCCTTTCTTGTGCTGGAAAATACTTTTATTCTTGGAGGTCATCCTCTTGTGAAGCCTCCCAAGTTTCACTTTGTGTCTCATTGGACCTGTCTATTCCTATTCCCTAACCCCTTACTCTAACCTCAATGCTATCCATTCATCTATTTCACTTTATAGTCTGCAGTGTCTTTGAGGACAGGGACTGTGTTCTTTAGTACCTAAGTCCTTAGCAACTTCTAAAAGCCCAGCTCAAAGAAGTTGTTCTGATACTTCCTAATTGAGTGGATGAGTGAATGAATGAATGAAGAATTCTGGAGAAATGAATGCTGGATGAGAATTGCTAAATACCAAGTATTTGAATACACAGCTTCCAGAGATTGTTGGAGGATATGGAGCTGTTGCATACATTCTCTATAATATGAAATATCCCTCTGTCCTGGGGAAAGGCTTTCCAGCTTATTGGCAGGGCTCACTGCTACCAGTTCTATTATCTAGGAATAAACAATCAAGTTTGGTTGGGCTTCTTTGGAGACTTGGCCACCCATCCAAGGCTGTTCCTTCTCTGTCCTTAGAGAGAGCTTTTGTCCCCAGGTTAAGTCAAATAATGAGAAGGCACACACCTACTTCTGACACTCACTGTCAAAGGTAATGTTGGACCACAGAAGTCCTGGCCTGAGTTTCAGGGCAGCTTGACCAGCTCCTTCTGGGCTCCATGTCTATAAACTAGCAGGTTGGAGTCAGTGTTTGGTGAAGGTTTTCATGCACAAAACTTCTTTTCTCCATAGTGGAAGGCACGACTCCACTATGTGAAGGCACCTACAGGTCAAAATAATATTTGTCAGACTTTGTATTATGTCAGACAATATTCTAAGCAGTTAATATCATTTAATATTCCTTGAAATATGATGAGGTAGGTGTGAATTTTGCCACCATTTTACATATATTTCAGGTTGTCACAAACTGTCTGGGGGCTGCATGTAGATTGTGTTGCACATAGTAGCCTCTTGAATGGATAGGCCTAGCACTGCAAACTCCCTGTCAAGGGGTTGATCACATGATGCAGATGTGCTTCTAACTCTGCCTAAGATCCCACACAGCACCTGAGATGGGTGTGACTTGCCAAAATGTCAATCAATCTGCTGATCACCAGATATCACAAAGCAATACTCCACACGTGAAACTTTATCCTCCTCGGATGCCACTGCTATAAAATAAAGGGATTCTGGGCTCACACTTTCTTTTCTAGTGCTTTTTCCAACATGGAAACTGACCCTTAAGGTCTCAGAACTGTACTGCCCTCAATCTGAAACACTTATATCTGTGTTGCATGATTTTTCACCTCTTTCTTAGTTTAATGTTGCAGCCAGCTCTTTTAAACCCATTTTGTCTTGTCTGTGTGGGTCCTGGGTGAGACCAAGCTTCTTCTATTCCTCTTCCTCCTCTTCCTCCTCCTCCTCCTCCTTCTTATTATTATTCCAAGTTATATTTCTAGAAGTGATAGCTGGGTAGGACTTGTATTTCATACCTGTCAGATGGCATAGTTATATATTACTAACCCCTACTTTAAGCTGCACCAACAGGACATATAGCATCTGAGAATACCTGAGGGTACCTGAGAACAACTGACAGCCTCCGTGTGCTTGAGAATATATGAGAGTTCCTGGGAGATCCTGGGAGTGGCTGAAAAAGCCACATAGCTTAAAGATCACCTGAAAGCCACAGAGAGTGCCTGAAAGTCCCTGAGATTTCCTGAGAGTCCCTGAGAGCACATGAAAGTGCCAGAGAGTGCCTTAGAAATTTTGAGAGAACCCGAGAGTATCTGATGGCAGCTGAGAGTGCCTATGAGCAGATAAGAACATTTGCGGACATCTTTGAGCACCTGAGGTCAAGTGCAAGCACCTGAGAGTACCTGAGAGCACCTGAGAGTGTCTGAGAGCACTTGGAACTTACTTAGCCTTTCTTTAATTCTAGTATTTGGGAAGATGGACCCCAGTAATGGATTCAAATTATATGGAGGGCAGGTATCCTGGGTCAGTAAAAGTAAACAGAGGATGTCAGTTGTATATAACTGACACAAAAATACCCATGTGAAAACACATAAATCTTAGCCTAAAATAGAATGCTTATGTGATGTATTAATGAAAAGCAAGTTACTGACCAAAGAGCTTAGATCTGTGTATAAGGGTTATTTTATTTTCTTCTGCCCAGATGTTTGTTGTCAAATAACTCTTGAGTACAAATTTCTGAGCTCATAGACTTCCCACCTGTCACAGGTCTAGGGTGAGGCAGGCAGGACAGAGCAGATCCCATTTAATTAGGGCATTTGCTTGGCCATTATGCAGACTCTTTTGAAAGGTCAAACTTCCTGCACATCCATGTGGAAGCTGTAGCCTTTTGATGAACTGGTGAGACTAAGTACCAATTAAAAGCATTCAGCAGGACAGTTTTGGCAACCTCCAGTCTGTTAGTTACCCAGGGTGAGCTATTAACTTAAGAATAGCTGCCGGAGTACCATGCTGAGAGTCATTCATAGTCCTCTGTTCTGCAAGGCCATCTGTGCACAAAAGGGCAGAGGAGTGGGACAAGTCACTCAAAAAGTGCCTTGTTCAGAGGAGAAGCATGTCTATAAGAAGGGATTTGATGGATTCCTGAACCCAGTGTGCAAATTCAGAAAATTATTTTTCTGGGTGCTCAAATATATTAGTCAAGATATTTTATTGCAACTTTGTACTATATAATCCAAACTCTACCTTCCAGAATGCAATCTTTATAAGGGAAAAGTCTTTGGAACCCAGGAGCAATAATTAGCATCTGTTAGGGGTTCACTGTGTGTCAATCCCTTATAATATACTTCATGTGTATATTATATTTGCCTACTCTAAACTCTAAAATCTTCTTATCAACATTTTATAAATTTCAACAATGTCCCAAGGGGAAGAAAATGGCCTGTCTGAGCTCACCCAGATGGTATGAGCTTTGCCCATGGCTATTTATTTCCAAATTCCATGGGACACACTTTTTCAGATAAAACTAAAAATGAAGGTTCTATAAAAAACATTCTATGAGCTTGGTGCCGTTTTTGCATAAGTTAGCTGAATTAATTTTCACAAAGTTCTTAATGAGGAAAGTGATATTATTTTCATTCCCCCTTTAGAGATAAGAAAAATCAAGGCATAAATGTGGTAATGTGTCTAAAGTCCGGTATCAGTAAATGACAAAAACAGAATTTGAACCAGGAAAACTGGCAGTATATATCAATCTTATAACCTCCCAGCTGGGATAACTTGTTAAAGACATATTTGTGAGGCTGACATTTTAGCATCAAAAACAAGTTGGTCTGACTGGGTGCTCTGGCACACTTTTTTAATCCCAGCAGCTTGGGAGGTAGAGGCAGGAGGATCCCAGATTCAAAGCCAGCCTCAGCAATTTAGCAAGGTGCTAAGCAATTCAGTGAGACCCTGTCTCTAAAGAAAATACAAAAATTGGACTGGGGATGTGGTTCAGTGGTTAAGTTCAGTGGTTTTGTTTTTGGTACTGGGTTCAATTCCCAGTACCAAAAACAAAAACAAGTTTGTCTGGAAGCTCATGTGATGATTATTAACATTAATAAACTTCTTCTCTGACCTAACAAATTTTACATACAGGTACAGATTTTTGGATCACAGAGTTACAAATTATCTCTGGAAGATTTGTTGGTTTCAGGATTAGGGCCTTTTTAACTTACACTAAAATACATTTTCCCTGTTAACAAATATAGAGCCTGATTTATTAAGTATTACTAAGTATTAAGTTCTATTGATCTGAGAGTCAGATTCCTCAAACTCCAAAGACCTCTGTTGTCCTTTGAGCACAGAATCCTTGTTCTCATACAGGGAAAATGGAGATGTTCCATATCATAAGCTTTTTCTGCTAGTCTTGGTGCTAAAACTGATGCCAGGGGTCCTTCATATGTTGGTTACTTCTGGATCTTCATCGAGGACTTTTAGCACCTTCACCTTCACCTCCACCTGTATCAAAGCAATATGAAGAATTAACATTTTCATTAAAATACTGAATGTAAAATGATCTAATTTGAGTTTAAAAATATCACTCTTACTATTGTGTAAATGTTGACTATTAGACCAAATAGATAAATATTTCAGAAATTCTGGCAAAATATGAAAACTGAACAATAACTGTAGTGGAGATGAGGAGAAAATGCATAAATCTGATGTTTAAGAACTCAAAAATTACTGATGAAGGAGAATGTTGAAGTATTGGGGAGAACTAGAATGTATTACCATATTAAAATTTATTTTTATTTGTTGGGGAATAATAGTACAGGAACATGACTAACTTCAGAATGAAAAAAAGGAAGACAAAAAATTTCTTGGGAGCTTTTTGTTTTAGGATTTTTGAGACATATAAGCAAAGAAGCCAAGGAGACCATGGAACCTGGGTATCTGAAGCTCAGAAGAGAGGTCTGGACTGGAGGAAGATATCTGTGTGCCATCTATATATGGTGATAGTAGGATCCAGACACTCTCAGAGAAGTGGATTTAGGATACAGGTTTGAAGGATACCAACATACAGTGGACAGGGAGAGGAAATAAGCCCTAAAGGGAAACAGGCATTTCTATCTTTTCTCTTCCCTTATCTCTACCAAGGACAACTCTGAGCAGACACACCAGGTCTGAGACTCTGCAATTGGAATACGGCAAGAAACAGAGCAAACAGCACCAGGTAATATGTCCTGACATGAGAAGAAGCCTTGCTGGATTTGTGCTTGAAGGTCACTAAGCTATGCTATGGATGTTTGCTGTTTTATTTATTCAGAGAAGTACACTGCATCCAAGTGCCTGCTGCTGTGAAATGGTTCTTCTCCTACCAGCTGACAAGGTTTCAAGAACAAGAATAGTTGTACTCTTTTTTTTTTTTAATTTTTTATTGTTGGTTGTTCAAAACATTACAAATTTCTTGACATATCATATTCCACACTTTGATTCAAGTGGGTTATGAACTCCCACCTTCACCCCATACACAGATTGCAGAATCACATCAGTTACACATCCATTGATTTACATATTGCCATACTAGTGTCTGTTGTGCTCCGCTTAGTTGTACTCTTCTACAGTCTGTTTCCAAGCCCTTGACACAAATCAGACTAGTAAAGGACATTGACAAGGTTTTCTTTTTCTAAAGCATGGGCTCTATGTGAACCCATATCCACCACTCTTGGGGACCCAGTATGAGACAATATCATGTAAGCATTGTCTGAGAGATGATAGTCTACCTTCAGGAAACAGGAGAAAAAGGAGAAAGAAGGTTCTGATTGAAATTAAGCCCCAAAGTATGCTCCTTGTTACCAATTTTCTGTACTCTCATCTTTGGTGTGCTAACTCTGCACTCTTCTTTATTCAGGCCCTCATCTTTTGCTGCCTGCAGATTTGTTAATCTGGCCAGCAGGTTCTTCAGAAACTAGCTCAAGTTCTCAAGGAGTTCTTAAACTGTTCTGCCCAAGGAATCTAGTACAACAAAGAGGTGAGAGATTCCTTCAGAGTCAAAGTAGTACAGTTTCATTCACAAGAATCCCTCAATACTAGGTCTGCTTCACTCACTTAAGCAACAAATGTATAATTCTGGACCCTTTTAACTACTGTTCCCAAGGAAGAGATCAGACAAAGGTGTGAATGTGGTTAGGGCTGCTCTATGTGGTTCCTGCACAGGTTCCTGCCAGGATACTTGCAAACAGAGGGAAAGCTAATTTTTTTCAGGGGCTCCTGGGCCATCTGAGCTCAGATTTATTAATGTTAATTTGGACCCATTATATGATCATCTTCTTACTCTTGATAATGAGCCATGTGCTCCTACAAGAAGCAAGCCAGCTTTTCTTCTTTTTCTAAATTTTCCAGAAAAATTTCTAAGGAATGGGGTGAGAATTAAAGATACTTATTTAATTATTTGTTTGTTTATTTATTTATTTATTTATTTATTTTGCAGAAACAAAAGGACTTTAATGTCCTGGCACCTATGAGAAAAGCCCAGCAGGTACAAAAGGCCATTTTATGTGAGTGAGGCCATGGAGAAGGACTCCAGTGATCATCCTCATGAAAACAAAACTACAACTAAAATACAAGCCTGCATTTACTTTTACTTTTTTTCTCCAGAATTTGTTCATTCTTGTCTGGAAGACTCAGTATTTTGTTTTTGTTTTTGTTTTGTTTTCCTTACTGGCCCTTAAATATTCTACAATTCTCCAGTGACAAACTATTTGTACTCTTACTTTTTCAGGTTGTATTGTGCTGCTGCTACTATTGGGATTTAGATGTAAAGAATACATGTATTTACATTTCTGGTTCATCTCAAAATCATTAATCTGTCAGAAATAATATTACCAGAGATAGAATTAATGTAGGAGCTAATTAATGACTTCTTTGACATGAAGACATTTTGCTTCTGTCTCCACAGGAACCACTCGTGAGACTATGTCCAGTCCAGAGACTGGCCTGTCCTTCTGCACTCCAGAGATCTAGGCTCCAGGCATATGGCCTTATCTCCAGGACCCTTCTTCCTGAGGCCAAAGGAAATCACATCAGATGGAGGCACAGAGAAACAGTGAAGGGCACAACAGGACCTCATCAAAAAGACACTGTCCAAATACAGAAGTCTAGAAATATGATTTTTCCTTGCAGTAAAAACTATGGCCTCAGAATATCTTGAAGGAAATCAGCCTGTGTTATGGATTAAATCTGACATGCCCCAAAAAATTCATGTGTGAGATGATGCAAGAACTTTCAGAGATGAAATGATTGGGTTATAAGAGCTTTAATCTAATTAGTGTTTTAATTCACTGATAGGGAAGTGGGTGGTAACTATAAGCAGGTAAGGTATGGCTGGAGGAGGTAGGCCATTAGTGGCTTGTGCCTTTAAAGTTTATATTTTGACCCATGTGAGTGGAACTCTCTGCTTCCCATTGCCATGTCCAGAACTTCTTTCTTCTGCCATGCCTTTCTGCCTTGATGTTCTGCCTCATCTTGGGCCCAGAGCCATGGTATCAGCCATCTATGGACTGAGACCTGTGAGTCCCAAATAAACTTTACTTCTTTTACATTGTTCTTGTCAGGCTTTTAGATCACAGAGATAAAAAAAACTGACTAAATAAAATGACCTGTTACCTATCTCATCATGAAATTAGGTCAGTCATATACTTATTGTTCTTCCTCTATTGTAATAAATATAGGGAAATAACTTAATGATATTTTTCAAACACATAATGGAGTCCAAAATGTTTCCTGAATTTGTATCTTAAAATATCAACCATTATGTCTCTATTCCAATTGGCTTCTCACTGCTATTGCAGCCTGCATGGGTCCTGGAGATAAGCAGCATCCTGGAGGTGAAGGAGCAGACCAACCCAGGGCCCAGCTGTGGCCCCCTTCACTTTGATTCTTCCCTTTCCACAAGAAGGGACTGGCCCTGAAGCTACCCCTGCTCATTGGCTGCAATCATCCTCCATGTCACATCCTAGGTAAAAACTGTAAGCTGTGGTGTGAGCCAAGAATGGAAAGAAGAGAGAGGACTCACCATGGGAGCAAAGGGAACTTGTCTTCCAGTTCCAGCTTCTGAGCCCCTAATCTGTCATCCCCATTCACATTGCCATTGCTAGTTCCACAAGGAGCTAGAGTGTTTTTGCTTATTTGCATGTCCACTGTAAAGTCAAGAAGGGTAAAAATGCCTAACATGGTGGGCATTTGCTTTATATTTCTCAGAAAGAGACTACAGTTACAAAAAGATTCTCCCTTCATTTCCCTTTTGCTGGTCTAATGACTTTGAAGACCAACTCACCTTTCTCTGTGACTAGAGCCAGATAGTTTAAAACCAACCACTGTACATGTTCAAAAATACTATTCACTTAGGTGGATCTGGGACCAAGTGGAACCAGGAGCAGGACTAGCAAAGCTGTGCTAACAATGCTTCATTATATGGCCCTCAACAGCTACTATTCCTCACAGGCATCTGAACTGTCCTCAGGCTTCAGCTACTACAAGTGTGTTTTAGTCAGTTTTTTGGGGTGTATGTGTGTGTGTGTGTGACCAAAAGACCTGATAAGAACAATTTCAAGGAGGAAAAGTTTATTTGGGGACTCACAGTTTCAGAGGTATTAGTCCATAGATGGCTTACTCCATTCCTGGGGGCCTGAAATGAGGCAGAACATCATGGTGGAAGTGTGTGGCAGAAGAAAGCAGCTCAGACATCACACCAGGAAGCAGAAAAATAGACTCTTCTCACAATGGAAAAAATATATACCCCAGCTGAGTGCAGTGCACATGCTTTAATCCCAGCAGCTTAGGAGGCTGAGGCAGGACAATCATGAGTTCAAAGCCAACCTCAGCAACTTAGTGAGACCTCAAACAAATCAGTGAGAACCCATCTCTGAATACAATACAAAATAAGACTGAGGATGTGGCTCAGTGGTTGAGTGCTCCTGAGTTCAGTCCTCTGAACCACACATACACATATATATTACATACATGAAGGATCAAGGAATGAATACATATATTTGTTGAAGGATCCTGGTATTGCATAAGACTCCAGGTCTCTAGAGTACGTTCCTTGAAACTTTGTAGAACTAAGTTCCACTCCTTGCTGGCTGACTTACTTATTGAGTGACCTTGGCTTTGTCATAAAATTACACCACATCTGTTTTCTTAAACTGAAAATACTTAATTATGTCCATACCAAAGTTTATTGGAAGGATTAATTGAGTTAATGAGTGTCAAAAAGAAGATATCATAACACCTAAAAGTGAATAAACTGCCAGGCCCAGTGGTGCATGCATGTTAGCTCTCTAGGAAACTGAGATAGGAAGATCATAGGTTCAAGGTTAACCTCAACAACTTAGTGAGACTCTCAGCAATGTAGCAAGATCCTATTTCAAAATTTTTAAAAATACTAAAATAAAAAGGATTTGGAATGTTGCTCAATGATAGAGCAGCCCTGGGTTCAATCCTCACTATGAAAAATTAAAGAGGAGGAGGAAGAGAAGGTGAAGGAGGTGGAAAGAAAAATAGGTAAATAAATGCCCCAAAGCATTAAAGCCTTCAGACATACATCTACCCTTGGGGAGCTCCCATCTTTCTGGGTTATATAGCACAAAGGAAGAAATAAGTGACAGAAGCAGAAGTATGGGGTCCCTGGGTTTCTCAGACTCTATCTGGGGAAGAGATCTAGAGGCAGGGCTCCTATTTCCCAAGCTCCTGCCTCAATTCAAAACATTTTCCAAGCTAACTCTGGAGTGGAGTGGATCTTTTGTAATCTAGGCTACTTTCCTTCTTTTTTTTATTTATTAGTTGCTCAAGACAATACAATGATCTTGACATATCATACATTTGATTCAAATAGGGTATGAATTCTCATTTTTCCACGTGTACAAATTGCAGGATCACATTGGTTATACATCCATATGTATACATATAGCAATCCTAGTATCAGTTGAATTCTGCTGCCCTCCCTATCCCCCCTCCCCTCCCTTCCCATCACTATTCTCTACCCATTCTACTGTGACACTTATCTCTCTCTTTTTTTTTTTCTTCCCTTCCCCCTCACACAATCATATATGTATTTTGTGAACCCATGAGGGACTCCTTCCGTCTTCCGTGCAATTCCCCTTCTCCCTCCCTTTCTCTCCCACCTCTTTTCCTTGTTTCGTGGTAATCTTCTTCTCATGTTCTTCCTTCCTACTCTGTTTTGAGTCACCTCCCTTATATCAGAGAAGACATTCAGCATTTATTTTTTAGGGATTGGCTAACTTCGCTTAGCATAATCTACTCTAGTGCCATCCATTTCCCTGCAAATGCCATGATTTTGTTATTTTTTTAGTGCTGAGTAATATTCCATTGTGTATAAATGCCACATTTTTTTATCCATTCATCTGTTGAAGGGCATCTGGGTTGGTTCCACAGTCTAGCTATTGTGAATTGTGCTGCTATGAACATTGATGTAGCTGTGTCCCTGTAGTATGCTCTTTTTAGGTCTTTTGGGTATAGTCCGAGAAGGGGAATAGCTGGGTCAAATTGTGGTTCTATTCCCAGCTTTCCAAGGAATCTCCACACTGCCCTCCAAATTGGCTGCACCAATTTGCAGTCCCACCAACAATGTACAAGTGTACCTTTTTCCCCACATCCTCACCAGCACTTGTTATTGCTACTTCCCTTCTTTAAGAAGTTTTTGTAAAGCCTGTCATAGCATTGCCATGGAAACTCCTTCTTCAGTGTCACCTATCTTATGGATGCTTCAGTGGAAAACATTTTGTGTTAATATTTGAAAAAACTGATGAGTTACCAAGTGAGAGTAGTGAAAGGTTATATGTGAATATTTTCAATCTTTCTCTCTCTCTCTCTCTCTCTCACACACACACACACACACACACACACACACACACATACACACACACACACACACACACACGGCACCTTTTTTTGTCTTTCTTTTTAGAGCATTTTATAATGCTGATTGATTGCTGCTTAAAAAAACCTTAACATCCCTGGCCCTGGACAGACAAGATATTTTATTTTCATGAAGGTCTTGATTTGTCTGAGAAAAGCATAATAAGAAGGCAGAAGGGTAGGACCCAGTGATGAGGAAGCAATCAGATGTCATTTTCAGTAGGGGCTCAGTAGTGATGGAGAAGGCAAGATAATAGCGAAGTATGGTTATAACTACCATCGCCTACTGTTGTGGGACCAGGCTTCTGTTAGCATGAACAAAAATACTGTGAGTTGTGAAGCCACTACTTTGCCTTTCCCTTTTCCTTTACACACACAGACACACACCCACACACACACACACATCTTGAATGTAGATTCTATGTAGTAAAAAGAAAATAATTTGCAAAAAATACTGACAATAAAGCTAGCAATGCTAATTAATAATATCTTCAATTTATTGTAGATTATAATTATTCAAATTCTTTATTCATGGGGCATACTTACAAATAAATAAGACAGTCTTCATGTAAGAGGGAGTTCTAAAACCAGTAGGGCAGGTATGTTCTGGCATAAAAGACAAAATTTCTGAATGCAAACTGTAGCCTGATAGTATTTCAGAGATTTTGGTGTGTCTAGAATGGGACCCAGACCCTCTAACTCTGTTGATTTCTTATCACATGACCTTGAACAATTGGCTATTTTCAGGGTATTGTTTTCTTATATGTATAAGGTAGATAATAGTATTAGAAGGAGTTGAGCAGAAGCAAATGAAATGTCATCTGCCATGAAATCTTCACAAGAGCCAAGCAATAACTACTACCATTCCCTTGAGACTCCACTATTGTGATTTTAGTAAACCACTTTTTCTTCATAAGTTACCCAGATTCAGGAATTTTGTTACACTAACCGAAAACTGACAAATACACCTTGGACTTACTTGGCTGAAAATCTTTGTGAGAAAAAATGTACACAAACACATAGAATACAGACTATTTAGAAAATGAGAATGAACTAAAAATTAAGCTTTGCTGAATGAGCTGCCTTGACATCAGAATGTAGCACATGATCTATTACCAAGCTTTACCACCAACTGGTCTGGTAACATCTGATGTTCAGCTTAATTTCTCTGAATCTCTCTTAACTTGCCAAATTGTACTAACCAATTAAATACAGATTCAATATATTTATCTCAAATGTTTTTGACCAGAAGTAGTTCAGATTATGAATCATTTAAAAAATATTAACATAGAATTTAGTTATTGAGCATTTCTTATCTGAAAAATTAAACCTCTTGGGCTGGGATTGTAGCTCAGTGTTAGAGTGTTTGCCTCACATATGAGGCACTAGATCCTTACCACCACATAAATAGATAGATAGATAGATAGATAGATAGATAAAATATATTGTATCCATCTATAACTAAAAAATATTTTTAAAAATTAAACTTCTGAAATGCTTTGAAATTAAAATTTTTTCAAGCATCTTGTCAATGCTGTATTATAATCATGGTATTTGTGATCGGTAAGGCAACACAATAAAATTCATTCAATTTCCAGATGATGAAACTTAAGATTCCAAGAGGTTCAGAGAGTTCATTTCCCTAGCAATAAAGCTAGCAATTCTAATTAATAATATCTTCAATTTATTGTAGATTATACTTACTAAAATTCTTTATTCATGGGGCATACTTGCATAAACCATTTAATTTAGCTACCTTTTTAAGAATAAGCAATTATGCCTGTGCGAGGCTCTGCAAAGTGGAATTCCACAGGAACCCTATCCTCAGGGCTTCAATCTCTTGCAGTGGACAGACATGAGATCCACCATACATGGGAGATAAGAGACACAGTAGTGCTAGGAAAGCACATGAGGAGGGATGGCAGGCCAGGAAATTCTCAAACAACTGGGGTAAATAATAGAATCTTGTTTTACAGACATTGCTGCAGATGCAGTGGAAGAAGAATCAGGATGTCACCTATGGTTCTCAACTCCAAAGTCAGTGTTGTTTTTGGATCAGAGTCACATAAACTGTAAACACAGAGTGAGAATTCTTGGTGTTCCCCAAGTGGGAGGGGCTCAGTTTGGGAATTAATTATGGGAAGATGCAGCCAAATATAGTAGTGGGTTGAGGTCAGGCCACCTGGTCTAGATCCTGGCTAAACCATTTCCTAGATGCTAATTAGAGAAATTGCACTAACCTTTGTTACAGTTTGGCTCTCACAGGCCAATGAGTTAAAGGCTTGGTCTTCATTCCATAATACTGTTGAGAAGTAGTCCAACCTTTAAGAGACTAGGCCTAGTGGGAAGAAGTTAGATTACTAGGCATGTGACTCTAAAGGGAATATTGAGACACCAGACCCTTCCTATTTTTTTTTCCTAGTCATCATGACATAAACATCACTCTTCCATCACACTTCTGCCATGATGTACTATGCTGCCATAGGCCCAAAGCAACAGGGCCAAAGTGACCATGCACCAAATCCTCTGAAAATGTAAAACAAAAACAAAATAAACCTTTTTGTTGTTGTTGTTTGTTTGTTTGTTTGAGTTGATTGTCTCAGATAATAGTGTTAAAAGCTAAGTAACACACTCTGTGTCTCATTTTCTCATCTACAAAATGGACTAATAGGGCAGTTATGAACACTGAACATTGCTAATTTTCTAAATTCTTAACCAGTTCCTGGCACACAGCAAGGACAAGAAGATTCTCTGATGTTCAACCCCTGTCCATGTACAGGTAGGAAGAGAGTCAAAATCAGTTCTTTCAGGCTCGAGTTGATCTGAAAATTTTCAGAGGGAAGTAAAATTAAAGTGGGGAAAATGATGGTAAATTTGGGTTTGGATGGAAGCTGGAGAATAGAGGGGATGATTTTTGTCAGGAAATCAAGTAGTGAGAATAAAGTCCTGATTGAAAAAAAAAAACCTCCAGATGTTGCCAGCTACACTCTTATGCTTAGTCTCAAGCCATGGGGTTACAGAGTCCTCAACCTCACACTGACTGTTCTTCCATTCTTGGTCTGGATATGCCTTTTAAAAACAGCTAGAGCTGCCCAGAAGTGTCATCACACTCAGTTCTGGGAGGATAGCAAACCAAGAGATTTATCTACAAACTGAATTTGTGCTTTTAAAATAATTTAATTCCTAAATGGAAAGTGCTTTTTTGCCAGGTGGCAGAGGGCTGGATATCATGGACAAAATATGAACAGGCTGTAGTCAGTTATGATTGAGGAGATCATCTAATCCTGGCTTACTGGCATCTTGGCCCTTGTCATAGTGTTTCTATCCTCATGTGTCTCACTTGGGGCAGCCTGCCTGCCTGCCTGGAGGCTGGAGCTCCACATCCACAGTGATGGATAGGAAATTGTGGCCACTTTTCAGACCCACAGAAAGTGTTTGCAGACAAGCCCACAAACCAGGAACCAGCAGAAGATATTGAAGAGAAAACTAAAATTTCCCATGGAGTAGGAGCAGGTGACCCTTGAGACAGAAGCAGAGTACCCAGATGGAGTACTCTGGCCCAAGGTTGTCTGCAGCCACCTAGGTGTGCTTATTTTCCTTTGTTAAGTATAGATTTAAATTTTTCAATTACAGGTAAAATTGAGGATACTATTTTTAAAAGTCAAAAAAGATATTAATAAATTGGAGATTAATCATAGTTGTGTTCCTGGTGTCCTCTTTATAGAGTGAGCACAACAGGGCAGTGAGGAAGGTTACATATTGGTGTACTTGCTGGGAGCTCAAATTCTGTTTTTGTTTTTATAGCAATTGATACAGAAGGCTTGGTCAGTCAAATGTTAAGAGGTGGACCTGAGGAGGACTCTCTGGAAAATTCTCTGGGGTCCCAGTAAAACTGGAGTGCAGGAATGCCATGTTGTCCCTCTTCTTTCTGAAAGGACCCACTCTCTACCTTGAGAATGTCCCCTTTCTTTTTTCCATCTTTTCAATAAACTCATGCCTATTACTCTGAGTGTCTGAAATCTTTCTGAGTTGATTTCAAGAATCAGGGTTGACAGCTTTATAACATTGGATATAATTGGAGGTCTTTGTATTGCCTCAATTTCCTGAGAGATCCCAGACATGTAACATAAGAGGTATGGGATTCACTCTGACCTTCCCCAGGCATGAAATGTCTCTTTGGGCAGCCCATGTGGTGTTGCTGTGTTTGTGGTCTGTGAACTTTGACAGAAATCAAAAAGTTACTTTAGTAAGAAAGAGTTATTAGTCACTTTATAAAGAAGAGGACAGATCAAGGAGTTGAATGGAAGGCAAAGAAGTGAAGGTAACATTTATTGTTAGTTTGGGAAGCAATTTATTATAAAAAAGATAAGAGAAATGTGCCTGCTATAAATTAAAATAAATAAGTTATCATCTTAACTCCCAAAGCCATAGAGTTAAGAGATGGGGATGTGATTAAAGAGGTGATTAGGCCAGGGGACAAAATCTTCTCTAATGGAATCTGAGCAAAAGGACTTAAGGGAGAACCTCATCCTTCTGTCATGTGAGGACAGTGAGAAGAGAACAATTGTGAACCAGAAAGTAAGTTCTTGCCAGGCATTGAATGAGCTGGTGCCTTGATCTTGGACTTCTAGTTTCTGGGAATGTGATAGATAAATTCCCGTTGTTTGTAACCTACTTTGTGATATTTTGTTACAAAAGCCCAAATGGACTAAGGTAGGGCCTGTAGATGTAAATGAATTTGGAATCAAAAAAATCATTTGGGGTGTTGTGATTTTATTTTTCAGTTTCAATATGGAGACACTAGGGAAGTTACTCCAATCTTAAGAATGATTGAAAAGACCAAGAGGGGGATAATGCTATATTGGTGGGAGGTGGGGTAAGGCCAACAAAAGGAGTGAGTGCTTGGGAAATAGGAGGACTGGACAAAATAAGCATCATATAGGACCAGAGTCATAGCCTCAATTTCAAAAATAAAGCAGGGAAAGCCCACCACTCCTGAAGAAGTGGGTAAGAGAAGTAGAGTGAGATATGTACTAGTTTGAGAAAATTATATCCAATGTTATAAAGCTGTCAAGTGAATGGTGCTGCTAAGCACATGCATGTACATGATTTATTTTATTTTATTTTTTGGTACCTCTTATCAACTTCTTGGAATGTATACATAGGGGTAAAATTTCTGGGTCACACAGTAACTCTGTGTTTCACTTTTTGAGGAACTCACAACCTACTTTCAGCAGTATCTGAACCAATCTGAAGTAGCACAAGCAATGTTTCTATTTCTCTACATACTTTCCGACACATCTTGTGAAGTAGTACCTCATTCTACTTTTGATTTGTCATTTTCCTAATGACTAATATTAAACATTCTTCTTTTATTATTTTAATTTTTATAATATTTATTGGTGCTTTATAGTTTTATATAATAGAATTTATTGCAATATATTTATATGTGTACAACTCAGTTTGTTCTCTTTCATTTCTTTAGTAGCCCTTTTAACTTCCCTCCTTCTCTAGTCTGGTAGTCTCTCTTCTATTTTTATAAGGTCCCTTTTCTTTCTAGCTTCCACATATGAGAGAAAACATATGTCTCTTGAATTTTTGATTCTGGCTAATCTCACTTGGCTTAATTTTCTCCAGTTGTATACATTTTCCTGCAAACAACATAGATTTTGTTCTTTACGGCTGAAAAAAATTGATTGTGTATATATGCCACATTTTCTTTATACAGTTATCTGTTGATATGTCCTTAGGTTAACTCCATAATTTGGCTATTGTGCTGCTATAAACATGGATCTGCATGTATCAATATAGTATGTTCACTTTAATTCTTTAAGATAAATTAATGAGTCATATGGAAGTTCTGTTTCTAGTCTTTTGAGGAAACTCCATATTGATTGTACTAATTAATAACCCCACCAACAGTGTAAAAGTTTTGCTTTTTCTCCACATCCTCAGCAGCACTTATTATTTCTTGCATTTTTTTAAGTTGTAGATAGACACAATTCCTCTATTTTATTTGTTTATTTTTATGTGGTGCTAAGTTTTGAAACCAGTGCCTCACACATGCTAAGCAAATTCTCCACTGCTGAGCCCAAATCCCAGCCCCTATTATTTGTATTCTTGATGACTGCCATTCTAACTGAATTCAGATAAGATTTCAGTAAAATATTGATTTAAATTTTCCCTGATTGTTAAAGACATTGAATATTTTAAAAATATATTTGTTGGTCATTTGAATTTTTTCTTTGGAAGAATGTCTTTAGTTACTTTGAGCATTTATTGATTGGGCTTGTGTGTGTGTGTGTGTGTGTGTGTGTTAAGTTTTTTTAATTCTTTATATATTCTGGATACTAATCCTTAGTAAGAAAAGTAGCTGGCAAAGTTTACTCATATTCTTCAGGATCTCTCTTTAAAAATTGAGCATTTATCAGATACTTGTTAGCCATTTGTATACCCTTTATTTAGAGAAATATCTAAAACCTTTTCAATTTTTCAATTAGGTCACCTGTCTTCTTACTGTTAAGTTGTAGAAATTCTTGATATTTTACATAAAGGTCCATTATTACTTCATCAAACACATTTAGAGGTAAAAATAGCCTAAATGCCCATAAGTAAATGAGTGTATAAAAAATTAATGGTATGCATATGCTGGAGAATATTATTCTGCCTTAAAAAGATGAAGTAATGATACATGCTGTGATATGTAGTACCTTAAAAACAATAAATAAAAAAGCCAAGACAAGAGATTTTATTATTGCTTAACACCCTTTATATGGACAGTCCAGAATAGGAAAACGTGTAGAGAAAAAATGCAGATTAGAGGATGTTAGGAATGTAGGGTAAGGAAAATAGGAAAAAAAATGATTACCAGATATGGAGTTTCTTTCAGGGTGATGCAAATATTTTGGAACTATATAGAGACAGTTGTTACACAACATTATGAAGGTACTAAATAATACTACATTATTTACTTTAAAATGGTTGAATTTAAAATAAAATAAAATGGCAAATTATATTATGTAAATTGCATCTCAATAACAAAATTTAGAAACAGGAATAAGATGTTCTTCAAAAAAAGCAAACGGTTAAACAGATGGTAGTTCATATATACTATGCAATACTACTCAGCAATAAAAGGAACAATTTGTTAAAACACACAGCAACCACATGAATGACCAAAGAATCATGCGGACTGGAGGAAAAAAAAAAAATTAATCACAACAGATAATATAAAGTGTGATTGTGTTTATTAAAAATTCTGAAAATGACATTAAAAGAAGAAGAGAATAGATTAGTGGTAGCTGGAGGTTAAGAAGAGGTTTAGATGGAAAAGAAAGGTATCACTATAAAAGAATTCTTATGGCAATGAAATGTGCTGCATTTTACTTTATTAGTTATCAATATCTGCAGGTCTATACAATGTCAGTACTGGGTTACACTGGATAAATCACAATGCATCTCTCTGTATTTATTTCTTTTAATAATATAGGAATCTATGGTTACCTCAAAATATATTTATTAAAACTAAATAATAAACAAATAAACATTATTTGTTTGTGATTCTTTCATAAAATATTCATTTTTCTCACTAGACTGAACTTGGTGAATGAGGTCATGACTGGGCCTGAAATGTTCACTGTTATATAGTGTCTGAATCCAGCATGTGGTACCACCCCAATATAGATCTGTGAAATATTGAAAAAAACTGAATGAAGGGAAATGAAGTACAAAGAAATTACTGTCCCAATGGGTAAGTACTATTGGGGTAGGGATTTTAATTAATTAATGTTAAAGAAATTAAAAATTTAGATAGCTTATTTGAAAATAATATGTACTTAAATATGTGTCATATAGTGATATATAATAATTTTATAAATTTTTTTTGGTGTCCACAGAGTTTACCATGATATTTGATTCTAAACTAGTGTTTTAATAAATCAATGTATAATGAAATGGGAAGGCAATGAGGTGAAATGGAAAGGAGTAGATTGTTAGTGTTATGCTCGAGTTTGGGACCCCAAGAGACCACCAGAGACCAAGATGGATGTAAGCAGCAAAGAGGCGCTTATTGTGAACTAGCTCGGTCCTCCGCGTGCATAGCAACTGGTGATGCTGAGAGGCCCCAAGCAAACAGCAGTTTTATACACTCTTTGAGGAAGAGTGTATACATACATCATAGCATCTCTTAGCAAATCATCACACACTGAGAGAAAATCATAAAACAACTCTAAAACATGATTAGCACATTCACTGGTGTTAACAATTTGGGTAAGGGTGATTGGTTAGTACAAGGGGGGGATTCATTTGAACTGATTGGTTTAAGCCACAAAGGGAGTATGTGCTGAATTACATGATTTCCCAACATGTTATCAACCACCATAAACTACTGGGAGGGTCATCTGGCATCCCAGGTATTTTCCCTGTCTCATACTGTTTGGTGGTTGCTAAGGGGTTTTTATGGGTCCTTACCTAGCCTGACTGAGTCAGGGACACCTGGTGAAGCAGATCTCTCCTGTTATTTGTAGATAAACAACTCAGCAGGGTGGGTATGTGCCTAGGAGTCCTCTGTGGGTTTTTCCAAGGACAAGAGTCATACTCCCTTCTTGGACAGGCTTTGCTCTGAGGTAGAGGCTGGTTTCTCAAAAATGAAGTCACATCAGTTTCTCAGTTAGTATCCAGTCTCTTCTGATTCCTGCAGTAAAAATCCTATCCAGGCAGCTTCTACACCATTGACCAGTTGACTCTTGAAACCAGAGTTCTGTTCTCTTGGGGTTGGAATATTGACTGACTACCTTAAATAGCAACTTATACTATTTTACAGGACAGTAACTTATCTTTTTTGAGAAAATAACCCATTGAAGGAGGCCAGATATTATCCATCAAGTCTCATCCTAGAGAGTTTCTATGTCTTCAGGTTCTATGTCCAGTGGCTATCTCTAGCCTAGGAGTGTGAAATGAGCAACCAGTCCTGCTGTAGTCAGCTGCCATTCTGCCCTAGATCCAGGAGATAAGTTACTTTTATTTTTATGCAAATTAAGATGTATTGAAAGTCTTAAATATGAATATCCAATAAACAAGGATTCTATTGACCTCCTTATATCTACCTGTGGCAACATTAGTCAATTGCCATTGACAGTTGGCAGGGCCCTTGGAGATCAGCTGGTCACTGGAGAGGCAAATGTGGAGTCACCAATGTGTGCAAGAGGAAAGTTTGTATTAAATGTTAATATAATTGTGTTTGTATGTATATTCCAGGAAGAAATAAAAACTTTAGAAATTACCGCCAGTTCCATGTCCATTTATCTATTAAACCTCAAGAGTGCATAAGCCTTAGAAAGTGAAGATATCATCTTGGGTAATTTATTTATTTTTTTATTCCTAGCATGTACCAGGAATGATTAAGTTCTCCAGAACTATTAGTTTGGTTATATAACATAAGATAACTGAGACAATGTCTACATTTTGAAAAAAAAAATGCCATAATATTATAGATTGCTTGGATAATTGTTTAAACTTTTCTATTTTCAGCCATTTGTTTAATTTCATGAGAAACACCTTGATATATTTAAAACAGAATCAAGACTATTAGAACTAGAAGGGAATGTAGGATTAGCTCATCTACTCCAGAGTCACAATCTCAAACATCACAAGTGTAAGATGGACTAAAAAAATATAATAAATAACTTCTGTTGTGTTAAAAAGTATTGAGAGGTATCTAAGTATAGTGGCAAACTTAGTGTCCTGTAGATCAGATCTGCTTAGTGACGAACATTTAAAAAAACAAAACAAAACAAACAAACAACAACAAAAAAAACCACTTTGTTTTACATTAGAATAACGGAGTTGCAGAAGATCTGGTGACTACTCTACAATTATATGGCCAAACCATACCTAGATTTGCATAGTTTATCTTATGTTTTTTCCAATACAAAATAGAGATGAGACATATCTGAACAAAATAGTTTCTGCTCAATGATGGAATAAGGTAAGTTCATAACTGGTAAAACATAAGTAAGTCTCTAAATTTGTACATCATCACAGAAATAAAACTTACTGTGGAATAAAGGGAACATGGGCTTCATGGGGCAATCAGGTGTGATTTTTTTTTCTCCCCCTATCTCTCTGGACCTCAGAGCCTCTTCTTGGAGCCAACATATTTTAACTTCAGCTAAGATGTGTGGATAGCCAGTGTACTCCCAGATGATCATATGGGACACTTGTGCTGGCCCTTTGTGTCTTCTGTACAGGAGAGATATCTGACTGGGTGAATGTGACTTATTCTGTAAGAGATCAGCAAAGGCAGTGAGGAAGAGATAGGGGAAAGAGAACAATGCAGACAGGAGAGATTGAGAGATGGGAGCAAGACGATGGGTCTCTGTCTACTTCTTAGCTTCTCTTTGTAGAAGAAGAAAAAAAGGGAATGAGATAAAAATAGATTTTAAAAAGGGGAAAATAAGAAATGGAAAGCAAGAATATAGAAAAATGTGAGAAGAGAAGGAGGGAGAGAAAAAAAGGAGAAAGTAAAGAAGGAAGGAGACTGGAATATGTTTTAGACAGCTTTTTCCCTGCTGTGACCAAAGGGCCCAACCAGAACAACTATAGAGGAGGAAAGGTTTATTTAGGGGCAAAGTTTCAAATGTCTCAGTCCTCTGGGCTCAAAGTGAGGGAGTACAACATGGAGGAAGAGTGTGGCAGAGGGAAGTGATTCATATGATGATAAGCAGAGAGACTACATCTTCAGATACAAAATATGCACCCTATAGCCACACCCCAATGAACCATTTCCTCCCGCCACACCCCACCTGCTTCAAGTTACCACTCAGTTAATCCTGTCAGGGAACTGATTAGTTAAGGTTATAGCACAATCATTTTTTTTCTTCCAAAATAGCATTATGCTTTCATCCCATAGCACTATTGGTGTAGGTTTCTCTGTGTTACAGATAGTTTCATTCTCAGAGCACTGAATACTGTTATTTTATTTCTGTGACTCAAGTACATAATTGTATTCCCATTTTGTATATGTGTGTTAGGGGATACTGGTGATTGAACTCAGGGACACTTTACTACATAGCCAGCCCTTTAAAACTTTTATTTTGAGACAGGGATTTGCTAAGTTGCCAAGGCAGTCTTCAAGCTTGTGACTTTTCTTTTTCAGGCTCCAAGTAGCTGGATTTTGTTGTACATGCTTTTATGTCATATCAAGGAGACCATTGCCAACTCCAAGATAATAGAGATTAACCCATATGTTTTCCTCTAAGACCTTTATGGTTTTAACTCTTATGTTTAGGTTGTCCATCAATTTTGAGTTATTTTTTTTTTTAAGTACTGGGAATTGAACTCAGGAACATTCAACCACTGTGCACATCCCCAGCTATATTTTATATTTTATATAGAGTCAGGATTCCACTGAATTGCTCAGTGCCATGCTTTTGCTGAGGCTGGCTTTGAAGTTGTGGTCCTCAGCATCAGAAACTACTGGGTGTGTGCCACCATGCTCTGCTTGAGTTTCTTTTTTAATAGCATATATAGGAGTTTATTTTCATACTTTCTATGTATATATCAAGGTATCCTAGCATCATTTGTTGAAGAAATTATTTTTTTTCTCTGTTGAAGTGTGGAAGAACTGGTCATAAATAATTTTTCCAATGATCTCTATGTCTTTCCTATGCTAGTATTATGCTTTTTTATTACTATAGCTCAATAAAAATCTGAAAATCAGAAACTTTGAGTTTTTATAGATTTTTCTAGGACTATCATCATGAAGACAGCTGACAAAAACATTATTTCACAGTTCTGAAGTCTTAAACACCAAGATCAAAGTATTAGCAGTTATTTCCTTCTGAGGGCTAGGAAGAATTGTTCCATGCCTCTCCTTAGTTTCTAGGTTGATTTGCTGGCAAATTTTAGTGTGTAGAAACATCTTAATCTCTGTCTTCTATTTTTGACTACAGCTCTCATTTTTCTCTATTCTTAAGGTCAAAGTAGGTTATTTATTTAAGATCTTTCTATTACTCAAAAAAGATATTTGTTACATATTTATATGTAAAACAATGTTTTGACAGAGATTTACTTGAAGTTCAAAAGTCAAAAGGTGTTAGAGGATAGGGGAGGAAAGCTTTTCTAATATTTGTAGTTTGGTTCTATACTAAGGAATACACTCAATACTTAGATCAATTCACTTAAATCTTTATCTTCATTTTTACTTTAGCTTCATTAAGGAATATATTGTTTCAATATATTCCTTAATCCTAATCATTCAGTCCAGGCACTGCAGGGTATTCATTTACTTTAAATATTTTTTTAGGAATGCCTAACACAATTTTTCCCTGAGTTAGCCAAAACAAAGGCAAATACTTTCTACTGTTCCCTCAGGTAGCTGCCATATAGGTTAAAACAGACAACTGTTTTTAATTCTTCTGGAAACAGAGGCCAGGGTCTCACACTTGAAATGTACCCTCTTGTCTTCAAACTGATGCTGAGGCCAAGCACACCTGTAATCCCAGATACTCAGGAGCCTGAAGCAAGAGTATCAAAAGTTCTCCAGCCTCAGCAATATAATGAGACCCTATCTCAAAATGAAAAATCAAAAAGGCTTGGGCATAGCTCAGTAGTAAAGTGTCCCAGCAGTAAATTTTTAGCTCCCAGTACCAAAAAAAAGCAAAACAAAACAAAGTAATGATGACAACAGAAAGTGTTGCTGAGTTGGAGAGGAAGTAGGGTAAAGGTTTGTGAAAACAACACAAATCTTTCCTGCCAGTTAAGGTTGCCTTTTTTTTATTCTGTTTTCACTCATTTACCATAAATTTTTGACCATTTCCCAGAGTTTTGACAAGTTACTTTGACAGATTTCTCAATGTTTGCATGGAGAAACAGTTGCTTGAAGCTGCCTCCTCCACAATTTTCATTGTCATCTACTTGTTTACAGATTTTTATGTGAACACAATTTGATTTTTTTAGGGTAAATACCCAGGTGTGCAATTTATGCATCACAGTGTAGTCATATGTGAAGTTTTGAAAGAAAATCTAAAGTATTTTTCAGAGTGATTGTTCCATTTTACTTTCCCAACTGCAGTTCATGAGAGATTCAGTTTCTCCACATGCTCATTAGTATTGTCACTATTTTTAAGCTATTCTGCCATGTACGTAGTGATATCTCATTGTGATTTCATTTTGCATTTCCGTAACAGTTAATGACATGGAACATCCTTTCATGTGTTTATTTTCCACCTGTGTATCCTCTGCAGTAAAATGTCACTTCAAAACTTTTGTATCCTTTCCAATTATAGTTTTTTTTTCTCTTTTTTACTGTTTCATATAAAAAAGTCTTCATATATTCTAGATATTAGCTTTTGTGGACTGATTTGTAAATGTTTTAGACATCTAGTCTTTTCATTTTCTCAATAGAGTCTCCGTAGAGCAAAAACAAAAACAAATACAATACAAAACAAACAAACAAACAAAAAACTAAATTAGTTTCAAGGCCCATTTCTAGAAACCTGAATGCCCTTTTAATTATAATTAATAATGCATATTAACTACAGATTTATGGGTTTTGTTGTGACAGTTTCTAACAAGCAAAATACCTTTGTTTATTACCATTAGAGGAAAGGCTTCTTTATCCTCTAATTTGTTCCTAATATATTTCCTAATCTAGCCTTCTTGCACTGGGTCATAGATGTACCTTGATATTTTCCACCTTCTCCTCATCTCTGAAGCTTTCTAATCCTTCAGTAGATCAAAGAGTTTCCCATCATGATCTCTGATATGTTTCCTAAAAAATATATGTAGAATGAAATCACCTCTTCCAACAATTATTTCTAGTTCAAGGTGAAGATACTCTTGGAATATGTTTTGTTGGTCACCAGTTGGGGTATAAAGTGCTGAGACCAAGGAGAATCACTTGGCCATTTATGACTTTTCCTCTTTCTCAGATTTTTTCCAATAGCCAGGAGTAAGACTGACTGCATAATTTGTGGTACCCCAGGCAAAATTTTTCAAACTTTATTCAGAATTTCAAAGTAGTGAAAGCAGAACTCAGGACTCTTCTGGACTTCAGCTCAGTGCATCAGGCTGCACACAGTGAAGCTGCCCTGCTTTGTCCTTAATGTAAGCACAATGTTCCTGTGGCAATATTTCTCCTGGTCCACTCAGAGATCTTAAACTAATGGGATAGGTCTTTTGTGTTTAGACTGTAATGGTTAATTTGAATTGTCAACTTGATTGGATTAAGAGATGCCAAAGATTATGGGTATATTGCTAAGGATTTTTTTAGGAATCATTTGCATGTGGGATAACCAACTGAAATGCAGACTCTCCCTAAGCATGACCATCACCGAACAATAGGGTGATGGCTTGGATGGAATAAAAATTGGTAGAACAAGGAATCTGAAGCAAATGCAAGCCCAATTCTTCTTTAATGGGTTCTTGATTGCTGCTGCAATCATCTGAGAATATCAGATTCTCACTTCTTCCCTCTTCCAATGTGGATTCAACAGAAGCCTTTGGTCTTGGACTAGGTTAACACCATTGATCCCTCTTGTTCTGGGGTTTCAGCCTCTTGGACTGTGCAGCTACTGATTCTTCCAGCTCCCCAGCCTGCATATGGCCAATGTAGACTACCCAGCTTCTGGTCACATAAGCCAACCTAATAAGGCTCCCTTTTATAATTATACTTCCTGTTGATTCTGTTCCTCTTGAGAACCCTGACTAATTCAGGGACATTAAAATCAAAGATCAGCTAAGATAATAAAACTTTTGTAACTTTCAACCTTAGAATGCAAACCCACTAAGTTGGCATTTCTACTGAGAGGCTGATTGAGTGGCAAAAAAAAAAAAACATATTGAGATGCAGAGTCAGGATAAAGAGAGGTAAAGATTAATGTAATTTTTTTATGATGCAGAATGTTGTTCGGTTCTGTGAGGGTAGGCTTCTAGGCAATATCTCCAGGGTTCAGGCTGATGAAACTTGACCTTGAGGCAAAGACTGTTCTGCTGGATGTGTCAAAGCCTGGATCCTAGGTACAGATATTTTAAAGAGGATCAATGAAATGATTAGATTATTTCACACAATTGAAACTTCACATACCTGAGATTAGGTATAGCGCTTCATGAGGTGATTAGCATGGACACCGTTGTGTGAAGGTAAGTTCAAGCTTTTGAGTTCCTACATGAACAGATTCAAAGCCAACTCCTTGTTGGTTAAGAATAACAGTCTGTGTATCTGATTCATCATGATGCCAAAATGCCAGAATGCAGAGTATCTATCTACACCTCAAAATAGAACAGTTGCTTTACTTCCCTGGGAGATGTTGAATTCCAGGCCCTGCCATGAACTAATGAGTTAACATTGATCTCTCTCTACAGGAGTGGTGACTCCACATTCATCTCTGAAGATTTAGAAAACTGAAAACCACTCCAAATCCTTAGAACCTGAGAACCAGATTATGGCAAAAGCCCCAGAAAATTCCAAGTTGAAAGGGCTGGGTTCCAGATTTCCAGCATCATCACAATTAAGTGACAGTGAGTATGTCCATTATCTTCTCTGTCTCACTTTCCTCATTTATAAAATAGGAACAATAACAATGATAATTATTTCTCCCTCTACCACATAGTCCAAGAAGCTGAAACCCCAGAACAAGAGGGATCAATGGTGCTAACCTAGTTCAAGACCAAAGGTTTCTGTTGAATCCACATTGGAAGAAAGAAGAAGTGAGAATCTGATATTCCCAGATGATTGCAGCAGCAATCAAGAACCCATTAAAGAAGAATTGGGCTTGCATTTACTGCTGTTTCCTTGTTCTTCAATTTTTATTCCATCCAAGCCATCATCCTATTGTTTAGTGATAGCCATGCCTACAGAGAGTCTGCATTTCAGTTGGTTATCCCACAAGCCAATCATTCCTGAACAAACCCTTACCATGATACCCATAATCCTTGGCATCTCTTAATCCAATCAAGTTGATAATTCAAATTAACTGTTACAGTCTCTGAATTTTTTTTCTTGATAGAACTTTAGTACTATACTCTTCTTGTCAATCCTGGTGTATTTTCTTCCAATCTTATTTCAACAATCCCCTTCTTTCAGTAGGGAGTATAAGTATGATAGCTTTCTATGAAATATTTACTTATTGTATAATGAAGCCATGAACAACAGTATGTGCAGGCCATCACATCACAACTATTCTCTTTCAATTACTTAGTTCCCTTGAATTGCAAGAGTATTAAGTGAGTATTTGAGATTTGAACTACAGATTATTCCTGGGTAAATGTTGCATGAACTGAAGTTCATAAACTTGGTTCCACAAATGCTGGTTCCCAGGTTCCACTTATGATGACAGACTTGATCTCCATCTTCAGGAAACATCAACATCTCTGCCAGGCCACAAAATCAGTGGAATATAAGCTATTGCTCTAATTGTATGCCAAGGGATCAGTCTATAGGGTCATTATATTCTAGTCCAGCCCAGGTCTAGTGCCCAGGATCTGATAAAGGTGAATCTTTATTTCTGACCCCACCCTGGGCTCCAATTCTTATGACTTTATTTCTGCCTTAGTCCAGAGCCCTACTGGGCTTGTTCTTCCAATTTTTCTTACCAAATAAAAGACCCATGTTTTAGAAAGCAGCTATGAACCTGGTTATATTTCCTGGGATTTTGAATCTCACTTGTATATTAGGGATACTTCATCCTTAACCACACATAGCCCATTTACTTGTAATCCTCTATCATATCAGCAGTCAGGTCCGGTCATGTTTTACCTAGGGATGATCTAGGTATAATATCTGATCTTACTCATAGTTGATTAGGCACTAATTGACTAATTAAGAGAATCATGCAAGGCCAACTTGTGTTCCTTAATTTTATATAATTTTCTTAAAATTCCATCCATTATACATGGTTCCAAGAAATTTCTAATATGTCTGCTTCATTCTTCGGGGTAATGTGTTACTTCATTCAGTGTAAAGTTGAGATGAAGAAGCTGCCTGTTCAAAAAGATGATAATCAGGACTTGGTCCAATTGAGTCTCTCTGACCTGATGAGCTCTCTGTGTCTCTCTCACACATCTTTAAAGACACACAGTCAATCTTTGAGAAGACATTAGGTTTATTTCTGACCTCCATAGTAAAGCAACCATAGAAAAGGAACAAAGAACATTGGGCCCAGTCATTTGTTAGCAATACTATTTGAGACAACTGTAATGTTACTTCTGATAAAAGGAAAGACCAGTTAGCATCTTCTTTCCAAACACTACAATTTACCTAACTAGGGTGGAAGGCTTTGGCAAAATTAACGACTGCCTGGAAAACAATTTCACACTAGAATAAGCAGAGGAGGAATAAAATAATAAGTGCACTGCACCATCCAGTTTTTAACTCAGAATTTGATGTCTTAAAATATAACATATTAATTTCAGTTATGATTGAAACACATTATTTTTAGCAAATCACAAAAAGAGGTGTAGGGATGGAAGACATTCTGAGATAATTAAAAATCTAATGTCAAACTATTACTCAGTCACAAGCATCAGATAGATACTGACAACTTGGTCACATCAAAGTGAGCAGTGGAAAGAGGATAAATAAGCTCAGGGGCCACTAATAGAAGAAAGTAAATGGTTACTATGTTATATAAACCCATGTTGAGGTTTGTGGGCATACTAAGTGTTTGGCTTTTAAAATCCTGGGGTCAGAGTTGTATTTTCTGGATCTGCTACTGGGCACTTGGGAGCTATATTAATAGAATAAGAGGCATGTGAAGTGTCAAATAGATGTTTGGACAGTGGAGATTTCATAATAAAGCAGAATGAATTTTCTGACTGTCAATGGTAGCAAATGAGATGCTAACTGGAGTAGATGGTACACCTGATGTAGGATTTCCCCATTTCTTTAAATGCATAAAATTCTATGTGTTTGCATAGCTAAGGTAGAGCAGAGTTATTCCAGTTATCTATTATTGTATAGCAATCCATTTTAATATTTAATTGTCTTGAAGAACAACCATTCTGCTGCTCACACTCCTGTGTATCCAGAATTCAAGCACAATACCAAAGAAACAGCATGGTTCAGTTCTTTGATGACTGGGGCAAACAATGGCTGGTGTTGAACAGCTATCAATACCTGGGAAAATTTAGCAGCATCATTACTCTAGGTCTTGATTCTGGCTGTTTACTGGGTTCTTCATTACTTTCTGTGGTATGTTTGCTGATGTTGGAATATCCAAGGTGGCTTCCCAACTCACATGTCTGTGTTTTGCCCTAGTGTGACTGGAATAAATAGGAGTGTCTAAGCATCGTTCTCTACATTGGGAAATTTCATGTTCCCACTGTGGACTTCTGAATCACAGAGGTCTCAGGGTAGGAAAGCAAATGTTTCAATAGGTAGGAAGTAGAAGTTGACAGTCTTTTAAGCCTCAGGCCTGGAAACCTGCACAGGGAAATATCTTGGGCAAATTAATCATGGACCCATTCATATCCAAGAGAAGTGAAATTAGATGCCCTCTATCATCCAAAGTAGCAGCAAATAATTTGTAGCTATATTTTATATATCATAGGGCATAAGTGTTAGTGAGAAATAAGAGGAAGTTATAGCTTAGGAATCTGTTTTTGTTGAGATATCTTGATCAGTATAACTTCTCTGATAATTTTCTGTCTCAATCAGGAAAGTTGTAGTCTCCTCATGTGTGAGTGAGGACTGAAAGAAAAGTGGCCACAACACTCAGAGCAACCAAGAGAGCTTTATTGCAGCAGTGCAACAGAGGAGAAAAGAGAGAAAGAGAAGGAGAGAGAGAGAGAGAGAAGAAGAAGGAAAGAGAAGTGAAGAGATGGAGAGGGAGAAAGCAAGAGCAAGAGAGAGAGACAGCGTGCGCAAGAGAGACAGAGAGAGCAAGAGAGACAGCAAGAGAGAGGAGCCCGGCAGGAGGGAATTTTTATAGCCTAAATCTAATGAGGTCTCTGGCACAAGGGGAGTTAAGTGCTCAGCCTTGAGTGGCGGGCTGAGTGTTCAGCCTTGAGCAGGGGGCGAAACGCTCAGCCTTGAGTGGGGGCTTGGGCTTTTGGGCTTGAAGCAAACAGGTGATAAAGAACCAGACAGAGGGTTGAGTGGCCAGGTCATCCTGCAGCTAACGTTGTTTGGCATGCCCTGCAGACAACTTACTCAGCCTGTCCTGCGCCTAACAAGGACCTCCTTGACTGATTTCTAAGGAGGCAGGGACATAAAGGAGCAGCCCTTGTGTCACCAATGTAGGTCATTAAGGTGAAGTAGGGAATGGACCACAGAGTCCCATCTGTTTTCTGTACCAGAACTTGCATGATTCTCCACCACAACCCATGTCTCAAAAAGTAGGATTGTACATGCAGTCAATCCTGATAGCTATTTTATATTGGCACAGAACTTAATAGTCTTTAATTTTGGACAGTGGATGTACCCATATCTATTTTTTAATTAAGGTTGTTTCTCATGTAAAGAAAACTGAGACTCTGAGATGGTGAAACATTGGTCCAAGGTCATAAATTGAAGGTTACTCACAAAGTTAAGACCTGTAGTCTGGCCCCAGACATAATACCCAGGGATTCCTGAGCCAGAGTCCTCTATAAACCCAAGGTACCCGTGCTTCTACTGAGCTCTGTCCTGGTATAAGTCTGTGCTATATTCAATTACCTTGGTTCATTGCACCTTTGAAATGCAACATTCATCATTCTTGGAATAATAAATCCCAGAGATTTGTTTAATTCATACTTTACCTCTCTGAGACAACCACTTCTGTATCCCCAAAATGACCTGTAAGTTACCATTTGTCATTCTAATGGATCCTTCAATTTTTCTAATTTATCAATGCTTTAAAACAATCAGAAATCATTACCTCCCTAACTGGCTTATTTCATGTGAACTTTTAAAATAGTACAAGGAGTCTCTGTCAAATCACCTTCTCAGTGTGGTGGTTGCAACTTCCACTCTCTTTTTTTTGTTTGTTTGTTTTTAGTTTTTTAACTTTTTTCTTTTAGTTGTCAATGGACCTTTAGTTTATTTATTTATAGGCATTGCTGAAAATCAAACCCAGTGCCTTACACATGCCAACCACAGCCCCAACTTCCACTCTCTTTTCTGCTTTATTCCAGTTTGGAGGCCATTACCTACCAGTAATTTTTAGTCCTAGATACCCTTTCTGTTGATCAAATCTTCCTGTCAAATAGGCTTGACATAAAAGTTCCAGTTTCTTGAGGAAGAACTTCTATGTGGGTTAATAGAATGAGCATCCACTATACTAACCTCCACCACCTTCTTCCCGGCATTCTGCAGGTCTTGTGTTTTCCGTAGCCAAATTCCTCCAATAATGGTACTTGATTTTACTGCATAGCTGACATGAGCTTCTTGGCTGTGCATCTACCTTCCTGTCAATCACACTAACAAAACTTAAATCTTTATGATGCTTTACAAAGACTGGGCAATGTTTTCCCACATTATCAGGGCTCAGGCATCAGGACACTTGACACTTAGCTCCTGCCTCTAGTTCCTTCAGGATAGGATAAGTATCTCTGCACAGGCTGGGGATAGATTAATTTAACACATGAACCAGAGGTCCTGGCATTGTAGCCACTTCTGTCTCAGAAAATTCTGACTTAAATAGATCTTGTCAGAAAATATGAGATTTAATCTCACTTTTTCTTTTCAACATCTTATTATGAAATTTCCGAATATATAAGAAAGTTTAAAATAATTTATAAGGAGCGACCTATGATCTAGATTCTACCATCAATATTTACTCTACTTTCTCAGATGTATCTGTTTATTTGCTTCTCTATCCAACAATAAGTTTGCCTTATTTTTGAATGGATTTTAAGGTAAATTTCATATCTCAATGGGATTTTTCTGAAATCCATCTGCTCACATATCAATATTTGTTTAATATTTATTTACAGATTATGTTTGGTACTTTAGCACATAAAACAAAATGTCCAAATCTTCAGTGAAACATAAGGAAAGTTTTTGACAAATGTGTATATCTTCTGTAATGTAGAACTTTATCAAACTACAACATACCTTCACACTATATGTTATTTTGGTAGAGATAACAAAACAAATTACCAAAAATTGGAGACTTAAAACAGAAGAACTGTATTCTCTCACAGCTCAGGAGCTAAATGTCCAAAGTCACCGTATCAGGGTGATGGTTCTCTTAAGGTTCTAAATCCATGCCCCTCTTGCTTCTCTCTAGCTGCTGGTAGTTGCATGCAATCCTTGGTGTTCCTTGGCTTATAGATATGTAACTCCAATTTTGGCCTCCAGTGTCATATGCCCTTCTTCCCTCTATAAGTGTCTCTCTCTGAATTTTCATCTTCTTATAAGGATACTGGTCTTTAAGTTTATAAGCCCCTACTCCAGTATGACCTCATCTTAACTTGATTATATATGCAAATACAGTATTTTCAAATAAGATCATATTTGCAGTCTTTCTCAGGTTAGGACTTCAACATTTTTTGGGGGGGAACACAATTCAACATGCCACTCTGCAGAAAGGTACCTAACACCTTTTACAGTCAGTTCCTATCCCCACATTCCAGAGGAAACCATTATTTTGATTGGTTCATCATGGATTTGTTGTGAATGTTTCTAGAACTTTATATAAATGAAATCACATAAAATATTCAGTTTTGTGTAAGGATTTTTTCACTAAGATACTGTTTTTGAGTATCATTCATGCTGTTGTCAGTGGATCATTTTATTTTTCTTACTAAATAGTATGTCATTGTATGGTACATCTACCATTGTAATAAACCATAATTAGTTTATCCATTTTTTCTTTGATAATTGCCGGGGCTGTGATGGTTTGGGGATTTTATGAATGAAGCTGCTATGACATATGTACAAGTTCCCTGTGGATGAATGTTCTCATTTCTCTTGGTCAAAAGAGAAAACCTTAAAGTGGGTTTGCTGAGTCATAGTGAGGATGTGATTTTGTACCATTTTACATTCCCACCAACAATATGTGAGAGGCTTGATTGGTTCTTATTCGTGTTGATATTTAACAAGACTTTAAAATAGTTTAGTCATACTGAAGGATGTTTCATCCCCTAGAATCAAAGGTGCATTTTTCTGATGACTAATAGCATTGAGCACTAGCACTTTTTAATTTGCTTTAATAATTGATTATTTACATATTTTCTTTGTCCTAGCATATATTCAAAATCTTGCCTATTTTATAATCAGGTTGATAGTTTGAGTCATTTTAGTGTTAAATTATGAATCTATATGTTATGGTTAGGATATATATATATATAATATTTATCCTTGTCTTCTGGTCTGTAGCTTGCCTAGTCTCTTTCTCTCTCTCTCTCTCTCTCTCTCTCTCTCTCTCTCTCTCTCTCTCTCTCCTTCCTTCCTTCCTTCCTTCCTTTCTTCCTTTTTTTTATTCCCTTACTGGAAATTGAACCCAGGGACACTGAATCACAGAGCCATATCCCCAGCCCCCTTTTTTTATGTTTTATATCCCCTTCTTTCCCCTATGAGACAGGGTCTTACTAAGTTGCTGAGACTGGCTTTGTATTCACAAACCATAGCTTCATGAGCCACTGGAATTAGAGGTCTGTGCCACGGCACCCAGTCTCACTTTCTTAATGCTATTTTTCAAAGACAAAATTTCTAATTTTGATAAACTAATTTATGAATATTTTGTTTATGATTTGTTTTCAGCATTCTTTCTAAAGAAAATATTTCTTGTCCAAAGTAACAAAGTTATGCTTTTATGTCTATTTCCAAGACATTTATGGTTTTAGTTTTAATATCTATAACTATGATTTTTTTTTGAATTATATGTTTGAATTATATATATTGTACATCATGAAGTGAGGCTTGAAGTGAATTTTGTACTTCCTTGTTGATATGTAGTAACTCAAGCACTATTTGTTGAAAAGATTTTCTTTTCCATATTAGACTGTCTTAAAATCTTTGGCAAAAATCAAATAATCATACCACTATGCTTCTATTTTGTAGAATCTAATGCACTTCTTTTAATATATGGGTTAATTCTTAAGTGCATATCACACTGTTATGATTGATGCAATTTTATGCTTCACCTTGAAGTCATTTAGTAGAAGTATTCCAATTAGGGGCTGAAGCTGTGTCTCAGTGGTAGAGAACTTCTCTAGCATGTGTAAGACACTGGGTTCAAGTCTCAGCACCGCAATATAAATGAATAAAATAAATGAATAAAATAAAGGTCCATCCATATTTAAAAAATCTTCCAATTTGTTCTTTTGCAAAATTGCTTTCTTTTAGTTTTTTGAGTTTCCAAATAAACTTTAATTTTATCTTGTTGATTGCTACAAAATAAATCTACTGAGATTTTTGATTGGGAATGTATTGAACTAATAAATATTGGGAGCTTGGTAAACGACATTTTTAAAATATTAGATCTTCTACAAATGAACATGATTTACCTTTTAATTTATTTTTTCTTTAATTTCTGTTAGCAATTTCTTTAATTTTCTCTAAATTCTATTAGCAATATATTTTAGTTCATGGTATATGGACGTTATATATTTTATTAAATTTATCCCTATTTTTTATGTTACTCTAAATTCAATTTTTAAAATTATACTTGATAATAGTGTGTTGCTAAGTTATAAAAATATAACTGTTTATATATGTTTAATATATTTCCTTCAGGCTGCTAAATTCACATATTTCTAGTAGTTATTGTTATTTCTTATTTTTTAAAAATATATTTCTTTTAGTTGGCAATGGAACTTTATTTTTATTTGTATATGGTGCTGAGAATAGAACCCAGTGCCTCATGCAAGGCAGGCACTCATCACTGAGCCACGACCCCAGCCCTCTTAATATTTGACATGTGCAGAATCATGTCTTTACTAATAAAGACAGTTTTATTGTATTCATTCTCTCTATTATATGTATGTGTACATACACACATACATTTATGTATATATCTATCTCTTCCTCAGCTTTATATCTGTATCCATCTATATCTATGCTTTTTCTTGTCCCTTAACTTCTTATCATGGTGAGAAGTTCCAGCACATTGAAAAGAAATTAGAAGAGTAGGCATTTTTGTAAGAGCAGACAATTTTATGAGGATAATATTTCCTGTAAGTATTATGGCAGGTATAGATATTTTGTAGCTACTATTCATCAGATTGAGGGAGTTTTCTTCTATTCATAGTTTGCTGATTTTTTTCATTATAAAAATATTTTATTTTATTGTATCAAGACTAAATATTGAAATTATCATAGAGTTTTTCTCCTGTATTTTGTCAGTAGGGTGCTTTGCAGTGTTTGCTTTTTGACTGTTAATTCACTTGTTATATGAGATAAATCCTACTTTTTATTTTACTAGATTTAATTTTCTAATGTTAAGAATTTTCACCTATGCTTATAAATGATGCTAATCAAAATAGAATCCTCCTGACCCTCATCCTCCTCCTCTCTCTCTCTTGTTCCCTCTGTCTCTCCTCCTCCTCTTCCTCTTCTTCCTTCTTGTTTTTGTCATGATTTATGATTATGGGTATGTCAGCTTCATAAAATGAGTTCAGCAGTTCTCCTTATCTTCTAATTTTTGGAGGTGTTTGAATGGGATCATTGTCATTTTTTTTTACATAGGCATTGTCAAGTGCATTTCATCCTCTCAGATATTCTGTGAGGTAGGTGTTTCATAGTTGAGAAATTTGAAGTTCTGATGTGCTAAAGGAAATGGTGTTATGAGGTTGGCTCACACTGACCTCTGAACTCAGGCTGTCTAACTTAAAGCCCTAATAATATTTAGCTTGTGTTCAGATAGGAACATGGCAGGATCCTTATTCACTGATGGAGAATAAAACTATTCAAGCCTTTCTTCCTCAGCTAAAGTAGAAGCAGTTGGACTTTTATAGGTTTCAGGTGTCCTTAAAACCAACTAACTAAAAAAACAAACAAAAAAACAAGTGGATTCCTATGTCTAGGGATGGACTTCCAGAATTCAACAGATTTATTTGGGTCAGTAGCAAACTGCAAGAAGCCTCTCAGCTGTGAGAAATGAAAATCATTTCTCATCCACCTTCCATAGCCTTCATGTAGGAGTCTTCTCTGGTACCCTCTCTGAGGATTTTCTGAGGGATCTGGGAAAAAGGGGTCCAGTGAGACTAGCTGGAAGCATCAGCCATACTGATCACCTTAGGACCCGAGAGTGTATGTGTTTCTCATACCATGAGGTGGACCTGAGATAACCATGATGTTATTATTGCTTTGGGTCTGTAAACAAAAATAACCAAAACAGTTTCAGCACCATAATGAAAATACAAATAATTGTGACAGAAGCAGACCTCAAATGGATCAGTGAGCTCTCCTATATTCTGCAGCAGAGTCAATCAATCAGGTACCTGAAGACTCATTTTCTACGTACAGAGATGACCTGAATTATGGAAGTGTATAGTTTACAATGAGGGTGAACTAATCACTGAAGACTGCTGACATGCTGGGCTGTTCAGAAGCAGTTGTAAAAAGTTTGAAACTCATTGTCACTGGGAAAAGTTCAAAACTTGGTATTCACTGTTTTATCTTCCTTCTTCTGGGACCCATTGTTACCTAGAGTTTCACTATTTGCTTTTCTCCTTCCAGGGCTCATCAACAATAGGAAAAGGTAAAAGTCCAGGGCCCAAGGTTTCAGTATTTGCCTCCTTCCTATAGGACTCATTGTGGTTGGGAAGGGGGGAATGCTTGCTTTTGGTGGAGGTGTTGTGGTAAACCCAGGGAGGGATGAAATTTTGCATTTTCCTCTCAAGGCCCATTGTTACTGATAAAGTATATACTGGGGAGATTCAATGTTTGGCTAATTTTCCTCCTACTCCGGAGCCACACTATCTCTCCATTTTTTCCCTGGGGGGCTGTCTTATAGGAATATTATTTTCCATAACCCTTCAGGGACTATTTACTGTACTGAGGCAAAAGTTTGTTGTGGGGCAGGTCACTCAGAAAACACACCATATCCCAGTTTTGTCCAAATCGAAGAATCTTTATTCCAACTATCCTGGACTGCTTCCTACAACACCAAGTTATCTTTGCAGAAAAGAGCCTTGAGCTTCAATATTTTAGGTTATTCAAAGGCAAAAAGCACATCTGGGTTAATGTAGAAGCAAGCCAGCAGATGTTCAAAAGCTGAATCAAGCAGTTAGTGAAACAATGCAATGCGTGCATTGGTATTTCCCATGGGACTTTCCAGGTTGGCATAACAGCAAGCAAGCAGAAGGGAAGTGGGTCAAAATGACCCTACTTGAGTACAAGTTAGAGAATCATTACTAAAATCTAGACCATCAATCTCTGACAGGGTATGTTGCCAAAAAAAATGGGAACAAAAGAGAGAACATTTTTGCATTGTATAAGAATTGCCATTTTGTGTTGCCAAGTATGCCATGCTAGGTAACTATTAGTGGGTACAGAGGCAGGGCTTTCCCATGGGAGAAGCATTTCTTATATAATATGGAGTCTCAGAGTAAAATGGAGTCTGTTTGGACATTGCCCATATAGCCTGGCCCATAAGGAGTTCAGCCACTATGGCTCATTGCCTTCCACAAATATCCAGATTCAAATTGCAGGAAAATAGGATTTTTTCCCCAAAACCAGCTTTAAAGGAAGAAAAAGAAAACTTTGTGTTTCAAATCATAGTCTTCAGATGACTGAAGGCCCAGGAAAGGTTTTATAAGAAGTGGCAAAGTAAAACAAAAGGCAAAAATATACATACGTAGATTTAGCTAGGCTGTGCTAATCAGGAAAGTTAATATCTTCCTTGGTGTTTCTTAAGATAAGGATGCAGTTCTTCAGACTTTATTCTCACTATGAGGAAGTTTTAAAGTTAAAATATTTGAAGTTTTAATTCTCAGTCTGAGAAAGTTGCTCTTAATTTTAGAGGGAGTCTGTGTCAATGGGGCTCTCAAGTCCACTGCAGAGAGAAGGCTGAGATCTTTCAATTACTTGGGAGATGCTCTGCATACATCATCAGCCTCCGTAAGCCAACTATCCCACTTCTGCAAGGGTAAACACATAAAAACAAGGAACTTGGAATATGCTAATTTGCAATTTACATTCTTTCAGAGACCATCTTTACATTATACAAGGGAAAATTTACTTGCAAATTGAAAGAAGATGATTTTGGTAGAAATTAACAAATATTAAGAGAATCAATACTTTATTCTGTTACACAGTAACTCTCATCTTAGTGAAGTTTATTCATCTTACCACACTCAGCAGACCCTAGGCACATGCACAGAGGAAGAGATCAAGCAGCCTGGAGATCCTTGAAGGCAGAAAAGCCAAACATTTTTTTTTTTTTTTTGGCTTTGGATCAAGCAAGGCAACTTCTTCCAATTTCTTCTTAATCTATAAACTATCCACAGATAGAATGAGATAAACCCCACATCTAGGGGATTAAAAATGTACTCAGAAAAAATGGAAACATAAAGATAATTGTCTGGGACACAGCTATGGCTTTTTGAAAGCAAAATTTGTGTCTTTCTGCTTTCCATGGGCTTCTGAGGATGACAGACATAAACAGGGAGACAGACTTCACTTTCTGGAGCCAGAGTTGAAAGTTGTGATCTTCTGCAGAAGGACAAGGAAAGCTAGACAGTGTCCTTAAAAGGGGCTTCTCTTCCTGCTTGAGATGGGTCAAGTGGCAGATATGTGGACTTCTAATCTCCTGTGCTCCCCCATGCTCACCAAAAACCCTCAATCTGCTCAGACCATAGTCATATATTAAGTGAAGGAAGAAACAGAATTTAGCATGTCTGACTCAAGTGGCAGAGCCGGCAGGATATATATTTCTGATTCTTGAATAAAAATGCACTGTATTTGAAAGACCTAAGCAACCTCATTTCACTTGGGACCTCATTTTGCTCTGAAACTTAACCCCCGACCTACTGCAGTCCTAAAGTCAGGAAATACCACAGAAAGCTCTGTGCAAACAGTTCTCAGAAAAGCTGCAGATGGTGATTGCCTAAGATAGGCAAAGATCAAAATATCTGAAATTCCAGATGGTCCCCACCTAGGTGTGCTGACCTATATCTAAACCAGAAGCCCTGCAGCTTGGCATGTAACCCCCCCGACCTTGCGACACCCTTGAGGTTTAAACTAAGCATTTTTAGGTGCATCAACCCCTTGAACTAACCAATAATCCTTTCCAGATTCTTTCCTGCCACTTGACACGCTAATCTTGTTTTAGAGTTGTTTTATGATTTTCCCTCGGTGTGTGATAATTTGCTAAGATAGATGCTATGATGTATGCGAAGTCCCTGCCTTCCCCAAAGAGTATATAAAACTGCTGCAAACACTGGGCTCAGGGCCTCTCAGTGTCACCAGTTGCTGTGTGCACAGAGGACTGAGCTAGCTTGCAATAAACACCTCTTTGCTGCTTACATCCATCTTGGTCTCTGGTGGTCTTTTGGGGGTCCTGAGCATAACATATTTACATGCAGGATTTAGTAAGGCATGAATTTAAGAAGGGAGATTTAAGGCATTTCCATGTTATTCATATAAATGTCCAAATTTAGTCAAAATAAATATTTTCACTTTATTTAAAAATTTTTACATAAAGAGTTACTGAGAAACATAATTCAGGGCAAACACATTGTTAACAGGGAGTATAGCTATAAAAAATTTCTAGTTTGCATGACTTTATCCCGCGGCCAGCACAGGCTTCATAAATGAAGGTTCAGTATGTGAGAAATCCTCAGGGAGTTTGAATTAAAGAGACAGGCTCTAATTACCTTTTTTTTTTAAAGAGAGAGAGAGAGAGAGAATTTTTAATATTTATTTTTTAGTTTTCGGCAGACACAACATCTTTATTCGTATGTGGTGCTGAGGATCGAACCCGGGCTGCACGCATGCCAGGCGAGCACACTACCAATTGAGCCACATCCCCAGCCCCTCTAATTACCTTTAAACCAGCTCCAGGATGGCTTCTCCTAGCTCCAGCCTCCAGCTACCTATTATGGTAGCAAGGTTTACTAAAGAGGTGAGAGAGAGAGAGAGAGAGAGAGAGAGAGAGAGAGAGAGAGAGAGAGAGAACATGCCAGGGAGTGGACTTTTAATGGGAAACAAAAAATTCTGGGGAAAAATCCCATCCAATGAAGATTAAGGGGGCAGTGTCCCAAGGTCAGGTGCAATGATTGGGTCTTCAGGGCAGTGGCCAGACACGCCTCCACATGGACAAGCTCTCAGACCTGAGAAGGTTGGGGAAAGCTCTGGACACAAAAATATGTCTAAGCGCCTCTCACCCAGCCAGGGAGGTAACTCAAATCACATGCAAGGATGGCCTCTCACATATTCCCCCTTTTTTCTTTTAAAAAGCAGGCGGTGATTTACTCTCTTGAGTCTCTGCGCTCTGGCTCTGAAGACTCATCATCCTATAATTACAACACAAAAGAGAATTAACAGCAAAGAGAACAATGCACAAATGTACCAGGCCAAGTAATTAAGAATGTTTTCAGGATTAAATCCATTTAATTCCTTTAATATTTGATTAGCTAAAGAAGAAGGACCTGAAAAATCAGCTCTATTATTTTGAATATCTTGGACGTGATGATGGAGTTCCAAAAAATCCAAGCTATTATTATTATTTTGCCAAATACCCAACAAATGGTTTTTAACCTTCTCCAAATCCCAGAGAGAAGCATTGTACTTGGCAGCTGTAACACACACATATTTATAGCTTGCATGGCATTTAAGCCTTTCTTTAAACTTTAAAGCCTAAAGTTCATTACCTATATTTATAACAGTTGCCTCTAAGGTGGTTAACTTAGTCTCAATCTTTTTATCAATGTTTACATGATTGTGCAGAGCCTTGGAAGTATTTTGGGATAAATTATTAAGAAATTTTGCATGTGGAATATTTTGAGATAAAGTCACCAAAGCTGTGACTGTGGATGGAATGAAAGAAACCAAGGCTATAACTCCCATAATTATAATTCTGGTGGCATGTCTGAGTCTCACTAGCTGGGTATGGATTTGTTGTAAGACTTGAAAACCAGCATTGGCATTTATTGCCAGCTAATATTTCATGGCTCTGAGATATTAGCTGGCAATAAAACAAAAGAGGGCTGATAAAGTACCAGCACTCCTTTCCTCTATTATATCTAGTAATACAATTGGTTAGGTTACATTTGTTACATGTTACATCTATCCATTTAACTTTAACATTTCCAATGATTAGAACCCATAGGAGGAGGGTTTAACAAAGCTAGGTATCAAAGGAATAGAATACCAGGTATTTGCCCACGATGCCGTAGAGGGAGACATTGGGCTAATGAATGCCGTTCTCAAACCACCATAGGGGGTACTCCATTATCAAAAAATGGACAAAGACCAAGTGTTTACCCATGATATCATGGAGAAAGGCATCAGGCTCCATTGCCAAAAAACGGACTGGGGGGCCCAATGCTCCGGGGCCCACAACCAAAAATATACGGGGCAATGGAGGAACCCAGCAACACCATCAGGGTAGTGCCCAGGACACATTATCCATTAAATCCCTCATCAGACAAACTAGAGGGAGCGCAGGGTTGGACATCTGTGCCTCTGCCAGAGCAGTACTAACTCCAGAGATGGGAGTTCAAATCATTCCCATAGGAGTAAAAGAACCTTTTCCCCAAGGAACAGTAGGCTTATTATTGGGACACAGTTCTTCTACACTAAAAGGACTTATGATAAGTCCTGGGGTAATTGATCCCGATTATGAAGGTGAAATAAAAATTATAGCTAGTTCTCCAAGAGGTATATCAGTAATTTCACCGGGAGATAGAATAGCACAGTTATTAATAATACCCAGCCTGCATGATAAATTTTCCAGTTGTTCTGTAGAAAGAAGTTCCAGGGCATTAGGCTCCACAGGTGTGGATTGGGCTATGCTGTCTTTAAATTTAGATTCTCGCCCAATGCTAAAACTAAATATTCATGGACATGAATTTAATG
>NW_026000243.1:12114289-12162810 GCF_001458135.2 Marmota marmota marmota | reverse complement strand
CCCCACAGGCACCAAGGCCAAATTTGGGGGCCAACAGAGGTGAGGCAAAAAACCTCATCCCCCCACTTGTGCATAGGCCTATCCACAAGTATGGCTATATGCTGGACCGGTAGTCAGTGACGGGTATGATCCAATTGCAGTGGTATCAACCTAAGACAGGAGGCTGACGCCTAGAGGTCAGTTCATTCGATGACGGGTAAGAACCATATGTTGAATTGGACAAACCTAACAGGCACGGTCCCTAGCCACATTGCTTGTTGCTTAATTAAACAGAAGGGGGGAGATGCTAAGAGCCACAGCCAAGTAATATGATGCATGGCATTTTTGGTTGAAAGGTGACACCAGCAAGCCATTGAGATGATATGATTATGTTAAGATCTGCATTCATATGGATATTGGACTCCTGCTGTCCACCTCGGCCTTCTATGGGACTCCTGGAGAGTTCCCATTGGTTGGGGAAGTGCAGTAGGTGGGAATTCCGGAGGAGGGACTTCCTGTTGGGGTCGGGGAGAATGCCGCGTGGGTCGGTCGGCAATCTTCCCGGGAGGATACGGGGCATTGGTGGCAGTTTCAAAAATAAAGTTTGTTCCTGCTTGAGTGGCTTGTGATTTTGTGCTCAGCCAGACTGCGACAATCAATTAAGCACCAGACATCCTTTTGAATACCATCCTCATTGTAAGTCAAAATATTGCTAACAAATTCCGCAGGTGTCATAGCAGAACTTTTTTGTAATCATCTTTTATCAGTTTTTGGAGACCAGTCTAAAATATACCCATTATCTTTAGACACCTTATGTTGCACTGGAAAGGTATTTACACAATCCATCCATCTAGGAAAGGTGTCAATTTCTATCGTAGAACTATTAGGACAATGAGGTATTTGTGGAGGTTTTGCAGAAATGACTGGTTTGTTATGGGAAAATCCCATTTTGATCAATGACCTAGTATAAGGTTTTAAGTCTCTATAAATAGTATGATTAATTAGTCTAGGTCTCCTAATCACTGTCTTTTCCTCAAGTGATACTCTGAGACAGCCAGCATGTGTATTGTGGGACCAACACAAAGGTAATTGGGTACTGTAGCCAGAATAATTAAATCTAGTTACATGATTGGGAGTAATATGAGTGTCTGTAAATCCTCCCATCATAAATGAGTCATTAGTAAACACTGGAATAGATTCTCCAGACCACATAGCTGGGTGTTCCAAGGGTGGATCTGGGAAATATGTCCAGTAAGTGTCTGCTTGACTCCCTTTTACCTTACAGCCCAGCAGAACAATCATTGTAGCTACCATCATCAATGGGGTTTTATTTCTCCCTAGGAGTCAAATCATTCATGAAGCGTGTGTTGTGAACTTTTTCACGTCTTCCCATGAGATCAGCTTTTCAGCTAGGTCTTGCTGGGTCATCTTCATTCTTCTTCCAGATCGATTTCTTTTGCAGGAAGGCTTCTCCAGGCCAATTTTCAGTTGCTTGAATCTCGGCTCTATCTCCTCCATGTCTGATTGTGCATTCAGGCACCCAGATAGGACAGAAAGCAACTTCTGGAAAAATACAAGCATGACTTCTCCCCACATAATCACTGGATCTGGGCCTTTGCATTGACCAGTTTGTAAGTCTTTCCACAAAACTCGGACTAAAGGGCCTGTTGCTATGGAAGACATATGTCTCTCAGCTGCAGAGTGACCTTCTGCGTCACAATTTAAAAAATTTAAAACAAACAAGGAATGATTGAGATTATTTGGGGGAGTCATAAACCTATCCCCTCCTTTTAATTTTTGTAATTGCAGCTTAATAGATAAATGAGCTCGTTCCACAATGGCTTGACCTTGGGGGTTATAAAGGATTCCTGTTTTATGTTAAATTCAAAACTCTTGGCAAAATTGTTGAAAAGAGCTTACATAAGCTGGTGCATTATCTGTTTTAATCTGTAAAGGGCATACTAACACAGCAAAGGCTGCTAGGCAATGAGAAATTACTATTTTCCTTTGTACATGCTGTGGAAAAAATGAATCTGGAATGTGAATCAACTATTATGTGGACATAACATGGCTTACCAAATTGAGGAATATGAGTTACATACATTTGCCATAATTGATTTGGTCTTAATCCATGGAGATTTACCCCTGATGGTAGAGATGGAGTGTATATAACACATTTAGGGCAGTGACTTACAGTTTGACGAGCTTGTTCTCTGGTAATATGAATTTTTTTACATAAACTAGAAGTATTTTGATGATGTAAAGAATGTGAAGCTTGTGCACAATAATATGGAGACATTTGTTGACAAACGGCTACTAATTTATTAATTTTATCATTATCTGAAGTTAAAGGTCCTGGAAGATTAGTATGAGCTCGTATGTGTCCTATGAAACATGGGTATTTTTGCATTTGTACTGCCTTTTGTAGATTATAAAATAAATTAAATAGCTCCTGTGATGAGGTATATCCAATAACTGAAGTTTCAATATTTTTGGTAACTCTGACTGCATATAAGCTGTCAGGATAGATATTAATAGGCTTATTTGTAAAGTAATTTAAGGTGCAAATTAGCATTTGTAGCTCTGCTCTTTGGGCAGAAGTATATGAGGTTTGAATTACCTCTGTGTGAACATGGGTATAAAAACCTGCTTTACCTGACCTTGAACCATCAGTGAACACCATTAGGGCTCCATCTATGGGCTGGGCATGTACAATCTTTGGAAAAATAAGTGGTGTTATTGATGCAAATTGAAAAACTTTATCATGAGGGTAATGACTTTTTATCTGACCAGGAAAATCAGAAAAAGTTATTTGCCATAAACTAGAAGCTTGAAAAAGCCAAATATTTTGTTGAACAGAAAATGGAATGATTATAATATCAGGATCAGATCCAACTAATTGTAAAACTCTCATTGTCCCTTTTATTACTAATTGAGCAAGAGTCATGAAAAGGAATTAATGTCTTTTGGGGAGAGTGGGCTAAAGGAATCCACTCAATAACTGCCAATCTTTGCCATGTAGCTCCTGTGGGGACATGAGCAGTTGGAAATATTAATAAATATACCAGTTCTTGAGGATTAATTCTAATAAGTTGTGCATTTTTAATTGCACTTTAATTTTTAATTTTAATTTTTTAAAGCTGCTCTAGGCTCTATTGTCAGTTGATGAGAAGAAGTTGGAGAAGGATCTCCTTGTAATATCTGGAATAAAGGACTTAAATCAGAAGTAGTTAGTTTTAAGGATAGCCTCAGCCAATTGATATCTCTTAATAGTTTTTGAAAATCATTAAGGGTACGTAACTCCTTAACTTTTATCTGTAGATTTTGAGGAAGAATTCTATGTCCTTGAATTATCTGACCCAAATATTGAAAGGGAGGCATCTTTGTGTCTTTTTAGGAGCTATGCACAAACCCATTGCTTTAAGTGAAGCCTCTAATTGAGTAAAAATTTCTGAAAGTACTTCTGGATTAGCATGAGCTAATAATATATCATCCATGAAATGAATAATATATGCATCAGGAAAGTTATTTCTTATAGGAGTTATCACTTGACCCACAAATTTTTGATATAAAATTGGACTATTATGCATTCCTTGAGGCAAAACCTTCCAGCAATATCTCTTAACTGGTTCTTTAAAATTAATTTCTGGGACACTGAAAGCAAATTTTTCACAATCCTCAGGATGCAATTTTATTGAGAAAAACCATGTTTTAGATCTATTATCATTAAGCTATACTTTAAAGGAATTTCTGTAGGAGAAGGAAGTCCAGGCTTCAATAGTTCCATAGGCTGAATTGCATGGTTTATTGCCCTTACATCTTGTAGTAACCTCCAATTACATGACTTTTTATTAATAACAAAAATGGGGTGTTCCAAGGACTAAGCGTTTCTATATGACCAGCCTGAAGTTGTTCCTCAATCAACGTATGAATTGTCTTAAGTTTCTCCCCTGAGATGGGCAACTGAGAAATGCATATAGGCTCTTCTGTGAGCCAAATGATTTTTTTCTACTGTCTTTTGGGTCGAGGAGACACTCAGGGCCCCTAGTAAAAATTTTGGTCTGGAGAATTTACTAATCTCTGTCAAGGAGACTGGTTTATAAGCAGATACTCATCCTGATAATCTCTTTCATTATCACCAGGAAGAAACCCTTGATTAAATTCCTCAAGTGATCTCATAGAATTTGGAGGTATTAATCATAATCCTATTTTGCTTAATATAGCTCTTCCCCATAGATTTACTGGTAAAGATTCTAACATATAGGGTTTAAAAACTTCACTATTTCCATCTTGGTCCTCCCAGCAAAGGTATTTGGTGCTCTGAGCAGGCTGTGAGACTTGCCCTATTTCTTCTAAGTTAGCTGGTGCTATATGTAAGGGCCAGTTTTCAGGCCAGAAATGGCGAGACAGAACTGATTTGTCTGCTCCCGTGTCCACCACTCCATTCAATTGTTTAAGATTTATTTTAAGTTCCAGTATGGGGTACTCCTGCCACACTAACTAAGACCAGTATACTCTGTCCGGCAGTTTGAAGATAATTCTTTTTTCTGGACATTCAGTGGAATTACAAGGTAAAAGAATTAATTGAGCTCTTGTATTTCAGGAGAAAGCCGGATGGCATAATTTGATTTTACAGTGACTACTAATTCACCTTTAAAACAAGAGTCCACCACTCCAGGTATCACCTCGATTGCCTCTTCTAAATTGTTAGGTCCAAAAATTAACCCTATATTTTTTCTAGGGAGTGACCTGAAAACCCCAGTAGGGATTTGTTGTGGTTCATTTTCAGGAATCAGATCAACTACCATTGATGGTTGTAAAAAGATTGTCTGGGTGGCTTGTGCCGGTAAAAATGGCAGCTCCCCATGGTCAGCCACGATGATGTTAGGCTGTGCGATGCTGCGCCCCTCCCCTGACTCAGGCAATGGCAAGGCCCTACTGAGGTGGATGGCGCAAGGCATCCATCCTCTGGAGGAGTGCAGTATGTTTCTGGGAATGGGATGGTTTGTTTTTGTATTCCTTTAATAAATATAGTTGCGATTTCTCATATGACCATTAAGTATGAAGGAAAAAACATGACTTTCCCAATTAATGCAACTACTTCTAAAGAATATATCTGTTTGCTCTAAATGCAATGATTCAGCTGTGGAGTGTAAATTGTTAATGTCTAATGAAAAACTCCCTATATTCCTGTCAAGGAAGTTTTTGAGAAATTAAATTAAAATCTAGAGAAGAAAAATTAATGTTAAGAAGACAGATTAGTGCTTGGTACTGGGCAACTTGTTCTTGTTCCTGTGCACAATGGTTTGTGCTCTTACTCTTGTTTGATTAAAATTAATAACAAGTCAACCACTTGCCGTAACCATGGCACCGGTTCCAGTCAGTAAGTCAAGAAAGAATAGTCAAGGTATAGGCCAATATTTTGGGACATTTGTAACTATTATTAAAAGTTAACTAAGCAGAAACAGCTCAAAGCAAAACGCGAACTGAAAGGAAAAATGCTTGCTTATGCATAAGCCAAGATACATTCTTCTATTCTAATTGTAGCTACATAATATTTTGTTTCTTTGAATAATGATTCCTGTTTTGTAACCACAAAGTACTGTGAGCCTGCCAAAATGAAAAGTATATATGATGAACTTCACAAGTAAAGATTGGGATCAACACCTTCACTTTGGTGTCTGTGTTGTTTCTCCACCCCCCTTTCGCCGATTCCTCACCATCCATTCGTCTCCTGAGACCCCCTGTTGGAGCTGGTCTCCGACAGTGCAACCTCTCATCCAGTTTGCCTGTTTTTTCAGCCCAGGGAGGGGCCGACCGGAAGTTTTTTGACTCCCTATTAGGTGGAAGTGAAGGCCAAAATTCAGGTAGATTGACGCCATCTTGGTCACTTTCTTCCCCTGCCACATGGTCTCTAACTTTGTAATATTGGTTACATGAAACAGGGGGAGCTCTGGGTTTATAATGGCGGATGTTACAGTTACATACAAAATGACCATTTCTCCCACAATTGAAGCATCGCCCATGGGAGCAGTGTACCAGTTCCTGTGGCTGATACGTTTGTTTTAAAGCCACAGCGAGGGTAAAAGTTTGTAAATGAGCTGGATGAATTTCAGAACACAAAAGAATGAATTTTGAAACTGTTTTTTTTTTTTTCCTATGAGGTCTGAGAACATCCTGACAAAATTTATTTGCATTTTCAAATGTCAGTTTTTTAACAATAAATTCACAAGCACCTGGGTCTCTAATTGATCGGTTCACGGTCCGGTAGAGTGGTTCGAGAAAGTCAGAATAGAGTTCATTGGCACCCTGCTGAACTTTAGTCAGAACTAAGCTAAATTGGTCCCTGAAGGCAATTTGGTGTCAGGTGCATTTAGCACACAGTAATCTAATTGTATACTGCAAATTCATAATTTAGCTGCCTTTCCAAATCAATAAATTTGCCCGTTCCCAAAAACATGTCCACAGGTGTTTGAATGTCTTGCCTTCAATTTCTCTCTGTTCCAAGCAAAAATCAGTCTAGTATGATAGCCAAAGCAAAAAGTCCCCCCACTCAAGTGGGATCTAGCAATGGAGACCCAATCACTCGCGGGGGAGGGGGGGCTGATTGCAAATTGTCTCAAGTAAACTTTGTACAAATGGCGTATTAGGGCCATAAACATCACAAGCAGTTTTTAACTCCTTAATAGTTTTAAATGGAATTACCACATGGACGCAAACATGCTGGTCTTGATCGTTAACCTGTTCAAAAACTGTGAAAAGCTGAAACCCACTAATGTCTTCCCCAGCTTCCTGTGCCTTTCTAAATCTCTGCTGTAATGGGGTAAGAAAGGTCATTGCCAGTTCAGAATATCTGTTAAAATTTGTTCTCCTAACAGGAAGCAGCCGAATTTGAATGGCTGAAGCAAGTCCTGTTAGGCATAATCTGTTAAAATTTCCTGGTAATTCCTGGACTTCATTGTCTGACTCTTCTCCCTAAGTCTGAGACCCATTCATGAGCCCTTCCCCATCACCATATTGATTTTGTTCTCCAAAGCCTCAAGGAGGAGGAGGACTCTCTGCCTCTCTATGAATTTCCTCTTGATTTTCCTCTCTCCAAGAGGGATTATCTATCCCTCTGGATGCTACATCTCTGTGGTTATTCTCCTGACTAATCTGCTCTGGTTAAGGTAAAGCTAAATTTTTCACCTTGAGCTTGACACCAAGGTTTTCCACCTGAATGGAATTTGATTTTGCTCTCAACCTTGGTAAAGGAAGGGAGATTCCTTTAACCTCAGGCAATTTTTCCATTTATATAGACTTAATGGCTCTCTGAATACCTTTCAATATATCTTCAGGGGGCCAAGGACTTTGACCCATGTAATCAAAAAGGCAAATCTCTAATGCAGTCCAAACCTTTTGAATATCTTAAGTATTGCCAGGTAATTTATTAGAAAGACAAACTTTACATAATTTCCTTCCTAATTTGTCCCAAGTATCTAAATCTGGTGAATCTTGATCACAAAACCAAGGACAGAATTCACCAACAGTCTTTAAAAATTGTAATACCTGGGTGCTTCTGACCTTCTTCCCCTTCTGATTTATTATTGTGTCTAAAATGGTCAAATACATGTCCTTATCGGTAGAAGTTGAATTTCCCATTATTAATTTTTAACATCCTTAGCTCCAAAAACTGCCTGTACCTCTGTGACTCTACAAATTGTCACAATTTACTAAATTTCAATAGCACGCACTTACCCACTCAACCTAGAGGATTTGACTCATGTGCCTCACATTCAGGGTGCCAAATTTAGCCCATGGCCAGCACAGGCTTCATAAATGAAGGTTCAGTACCTGAGAAATTCTCAGGGACTTTGAATTACAAAGAGACTGGGTCTAATTACCTTTAAACCAGCTCCAGGACAGCTTTTCCTCACTCCAGCTTCCAGCTACCTATTATGGTAGTGAGGTTTACTGAAGAGGCTAGCAAGAGAGAATATGCCAGGGAGTGGAATTTTATTTGGGAAAAAAATTCTGGGGAAAATCCCATCCAATGAAGATTAAGGGGGGCAGTGTCCCAAAGTCAGGTGCGATGATTGGGTCTTCAGGGCAGTGGCCAGACATGCCTCTACATGGACAAGCCCTCAGACCTGAGAAGGGTGGGGAAAGCTCTGGACACAAAGATGTGTCTAAGTGCCTCTCCCCCAGCCAGGGAGGTAACACAAATCACGTGCAAGGATGGCCTCCCACACTTGACCTTTTTTTTCTTTTTTTCCTGACCTAAGTGGATATGACTTTTTATATAAACATATTTGATATCAGCTCCTCTGATACCTGATGATGCTCAATTTAGTTAAAATGCAGCTTCCCTCAGCCCCAGGGAGGCACTGTGGAAGGTGTATAGTGAACATGAGGGAGATGCTAGGAGCTGTACCAGATGTAGCAGCTAGTTCACTGAATTAGACTCTTCATAAAGTGTAGCTGGGTGTTAAGGTTTGGATATTAAGTGACCTAAAAAAAAATCTCCTCTATTTATACAGGAGGTGAAATGGTAAAATTATAAGAGGTATAACCTAATCATTTTATCATAGTTTGAATGGAATGTCTAGTTGATAACTGTAGGCAGGTAGGGCATGACTGGAGGAGTTGGGCCACTGGGGTAGGCCCTGTAAAGGTTCATTATCCCTGTAGCCCCTTGTCTTTCTCATTTTGCTTCCTGTTCTTACCATGATCTGAGAAGCTTGCTGTGGCTGGGCCCTTTTTCCATAATTTATTGACTCACCTTGGCCTAAAGCAATGGAGTTGGCCATCCGTAAACTAAGAACTCTGAAACTGTGAGCCTCAAATAAACATTTCCTTATCTAAGCTATTCTTGTCAGGTATTTTGGTCACAGTAAGGCAAACCTGATTAAAATATTAAGAGTTTGTATGTGTATGTGAAGGTGAGAGTGAGAAAAAGACATTTAGTTTTTCCCCAAACCATTAAACTTTGAGAGCTCATGGAGACCAGGCTCTCATGCTTAGTTGAAAGACCAGCTGCTTCCAATTTCTTGTGTATGGCCAGATTTGTGGGACCCCAATAGACCTCCAGGAGTCGAATCCAATGCAATCACACAAGAGTCTTTATTGCAAGCTTGAGACTGGACTCACAACAATTTCCAATGCAGTGGTCCCAGGGAATGAGTCCTGGTCCTTTGTTCAGTGAGTTTTTATAGGTTTGGGGGATACTCTATGCATCACAACATCACACAGCAAATAATTTCACACCACAGGAAAGTCAAACAACAACTCTTAACATTGATTAGCACATTCACTTGTGGGAACAAGTTGGGTAGGGGTGATTGGTTAGTACAAGAGGGGGATTCGTTTGAATTGATTGGTTTAAGCCACAAGGGGTGTATGTGGTTTCCCAACATGTTATCCACCACTATAAACTACTGGGGGATCATCTGGCATCCCAGGTATTTTCCCTGTCTCATGCTGATTGGTGGTTGCTAGGGGGTTTCTGTGAGTCCTCACCTAGCCTAACTGAGTCAGGGACACCTGGAAAGCTCAGATCTCTCCTGTTATTTGCTGACAAACAACTCAGCAGGGTGGCTATCTGCCTATAAAGACTCTGTGGGTTTTTCCAAGGACAAGGATCATGCCCCCTTCCTTGGACAGGCTTTGCTCTGAGGTAGAGGCTGGTTTCTCAAAAATGGAGTCACATCAGTTTCTCACTTGCTTCTCCTTTTTCTACCTATTATCTTACTTTTAATTTTCTTTATAAGATTTTTAATGTATTTCATTATGGGATTCTAAGGATAAAACTTCTCAATCTACACAAATAACATATATCTCACTTCCTCTGTCTGAATCCAACATGCTCTTGCCATATTTACTTTTTCCACATTTACTCTTTGATTCTATATGTCCTGTGGGCATAGAACAGGCATGATCAAAGGAGAGTGTCAGACCAAAGGGACGCAACCCCAAGTTGAAGGTCCACTCAGTGCTACAATGCTCTTTGTCAAGGTCAAACTAAAGCAGAGGCATTTAGTGCCTTCTCAGAGAGCACACATCTCAGTAGGTGTGGTACAATAGATGTGTGTTATGGTTTGGATGTGAGGTGTCCCCCTAAAGCTCATGTATATAACAAAGTTCAGAGGAGAAATGATTGAATCTTAACTCAATCAGTGAATTAATCCCCTGATAAGGATTAACTGAGTGGTAACCAAAGTGATAGCATGTGTTTGTGAAGCCAGATTTAAAGTTAGGTAGTCAATGTAGTTAGGTAAATTGGGTCTAATATCGAGTAAGATCCAAAATGGAAGCCATGTTGAGAATGAATTCCGGGAAAAGCAGAACAACTCTTGGAATTTTAATGAAGTCCGGAAAAAGCCCAAGGCCCAGAGCCCATCCCAAAGAAGTGTTAATGAAACAGCTCCCAGCAAACTTGAAGATGCTGACTCAAAAGTCCTTCCTGCCAAGATTACTTCTTTGGCCCACATGTGCCCCACCCTTCAGGCCTTCCCACCTCATTCCATCACTGAAGGAACTATAAAATGGGAGACAACCGCACTTCCATGGATTCCACCTCTTGGGTCCCTTTCTTCCTCTGGGAGAAGTCTTTTCTGCTGTCCTTTAATAAAGCCTCTACTTTCCACTCTGACCTTGCCTCAGCGTGCTTCTCTGGTGTTATTCTTCAACATTGGGGAAGCAAGGACTTGTCACTGATCAAGAGCGATAACATCTGGATGAGGTAAAAATTGGGGGCATGACTTTGGGCTATATACTTTTTATCTGGAAAGTGGAGTCTCTTCCTCTGCTTTCTGATCTTCATGTGAGCTGGTTTCCTTTGTCACACTCCTTTTTCATGATGTCCTGCCTCACCTTGATCCCCAAGGAATGGAACATGCCTTCTATGTACTAAGACCTCTAAAACCATGAACCTTTAAATAAACTTTTTCCTTTTTCGCATAAATTTGTACTGGTTGGGTCCTTTAGTCACAGCAGCAAAATAGCTGACTAAAACAATATGTATCTGTTGTTGTTCCCAATTCCTGACACAGATCTCTTTAAAACCTATGAATCTCCAAAGTGGTAAGAATGTCTTTTGCATGTTAATGAGGTGACTCTTTGCTAGGCAAGTGGGTGAGGGGCACAGATGTCTTCAGAATGAGTCTAGTCAACACAAAGACCAAAGAATGGTTGGGAGAATTTTAGCTCCAGCCCCAGTCCTAGGGGAGGGGCAAGAAAAGCTGAAGATTCAGTCAAACCAACAAATAATCAATGATTTAATCAATCATTCCTATGTAATAAAACCCCCTTATAAACCCTAACCCATAGGGTTCATAGAGCTTTTGGGCTACTGAAGACATAGAGGTTCTAGGTAGGTGGCATGCCTTCAAAAAACCCAAAATCTAACACTCCATCTCTAAGCTCCTCCATTTGGCTGTTCCTTAGATGCTCATTATATAAACAGGTAGATGTGTTTCCCTGAGTTCTCTGAATTGACATTCTAGTAAATTGTCAAATCTGAGGGGGAATGTAGGAAACACTTAGCTAGGTCAGACAGAAGTCTGGGTAGCATGGACACACCATGAATGCTTAGTGTTGGAAATGAGGACAGAAATGTGGGACTGTACTCTTAATCCTGTGACATTTGGAACTGATTTGGAAGTTTTGAATGAGAATGGAATGAAAGAGTAGAATAGCCAGGGAGGCAGATAATGGAGCCCCATTTAAAGACAGAGACCACATCCCAAGGCTAACAAGTAAAAATATTATTTGGCAACATTAAAGTATTTTTAAAATGTAAAATACCATGAGGCTTACCTGTGGGAACACTCCAGCCAACACTTTTGTCCCAGTGGAGGGGAAATGGAAAGTAAGGATGAATCTGGATGGAAGTTATTAGAAAGATTAGCAAAGGCAGTAGTCCTGATATTTTTTTCAGTGCCTGATTTACATAAACTTTGATCTATGCTCATGCCCCAAACCCATGGAAGCTCTAACACACCAAAATACACCTGGATTGCTTCCCTGTCCTCGCCCACATTGTGGGGGCTCTGTCACTTCTCTTCTTACTTAAAGAAATCCTACTTTGTTTACTCTTTCCTTTTGTTATTTTCTCTGTATATTATTATTCAAATGTATGAAACAAGAGCACAAAAGAAATTGGCAGCAATCTACTGGGATTTCCTGCAACACCAAAAGCTGCAACACATTAGAGGAAAAAATCTGGTTTTACCAGCTGCAACATTTGGGGCTGATGCTGGAAGATATCTCCATTCTGTGTAGCTGCTAACACTACAGTGGGGTATCACAGAAGCAGAGCTCTTCAGCTAGTAAAACTCCAATTACCAACAGAAGTGGAGAAATCCAGCCTCATCTCCAAACATTGGTTTGATGCTGGACTCAAGATTCAGGGGAAAGGCTGGGGATGTGGCTCAAGCAGTAGCGCGCTCGCCTGGCATGCGTGCGGCCTAGGTTCGATCCTCAGCACCACATACAAACAAAGATGTTGTGTCTGCCGAAACTAAAAATAAAAAAATAAAAAAATAAATAATAAATATTTAAAAAAAAAAAAGATTCAGGGGAAAGGCTTTGCTGGAATAATATTTATCAATAATCCCTCTTTGCCTTTTGCCGAGAGAAGACTGACTTAACCTTGCTTCAGCTTCCTATCACACCAATCCATTCAACTGACAAACTAAGGTTTCTCTTAGAAGCACCCTGAGTTTTTGGCTGTAACTACTCCTTAGTATAAATGCAAGGTCTCTAGATATGGCCAAATATCAATTGATCACACATAGTAGCTCTATCTCCACTTTAATTTATTTTCATGGCCTCTTTGCCCAATGGTAGAAGGAGGGCCTCACTTGGATGGCTTCTAGGATCACAGGCTGAAGTAACTTTATAATGTGATTTGATCACACCAAAGCAGAGCCTTATCCATCAATCTACCATTGTGTGAATGAGTTATCTCTTTCTTTTCCTCTATATGCTTTTCAGCTTTTCCATTTGCCAGGAAAAATGGACCTCAGTTTCATACCATGTCCCTCAGTTTTGCCAGTTCATATTTTATCAGACCACAGGGAAATATATTCTTATTCTCCTAAGAATAGTGGTTCCCTAGGTTTCTAACTCTGCCAGTTTCCCCAGGAAAACTCTCATGGCTTTCATCATTTTAATTGCTCTAAGACATTTTATCCATCAACTCCCTACCCAATAAGTTAAATAAGGAAAACAGTTCATTATTTATTACTTCTCCCTTCTGGGTCTTAAATTTGGGGTGAGTTATAATGGGGATATCATCCCTGGCTCTATAAATTAGATTCATTTATACAAGCAGAACAAGACTTTGGGGCCTTTCCCTTAGTACAATAGCTTAGAAGGCTATTAGCCTGTCTCCTCTGGGATTCTAAACCCTGTCAACAGTGCTTCCATACATGGTGATAAATATAGTACAGAGAAATCATGGTTTTTCCATTTAAGTGGGAAAAGACACACATAAAAAAAGGGGGGATTTGGGATAATGTGTTGGTAAGGAGTGACAAAATCCATCTCACCCAAATCCTAGTCAAGCTTCCAATATGTGGAAACTAATTTCTTGAGGATCACAAGAGATGAATAAAATCTGTGGAAACTTTGAATTATGTGTCAGTAAGAAGAAGCAAAGCTGACCAGCTCAAAATTCCTCAGCAGACCTCAAAGGATGGCGACTAACAAATTTGAGGTCTACAGAAGATTGAAGGATGCCTGAATCAAGTTCAGATATTGAGGGATGCCAAGCGATGCCTTCTTCCCTCTTTGTCTTTCAAATGGATAATACTCCATCTGGCACAAGTACTTCATTAAGATGCATTTTGAAATAGGACTTCTTTGATTCTCAGACCCTGAAGCAGAAGCACAAAATATTTTTCTGTACTGAAACTTGGCCTGAATACCAGTTAGAGGCTAGAAAAATAATGGTCCCCTGAGGGAAGCATAAACTGTAATACCATTTTGCAGCTAGACTTATTTTGTAAAATGGAAGAAAAGTGGTCAGAGGTGCCTTATATGCAAGCTTTTTTTGCCTTAACAGACAGTTCCAAATTATGTAGCCAATGTAAGATAGATACCACACTCCTGGCAGCATTAGTAGGCCCCAAGAAAGCAATTCCACTTGGAAAAGAATTAGATATGAAAAGCCTCCTAGGCCTTTATGCCTGCCTATTCAGGCTTCATAACAGAGTCCCAATACCTAGAGGGAACATGAAGCCAGGTGAACCTGACTCAATCCTCCCTTCTACCCCTACAAGCCATAGGAGGATGTCCAAGCAACCCACTAAAGTGCAATTTTCTTTCTCCCCACAAGACTTGTTATAAATCAGGACTGACTTAAGAAGATTCTCAGATGATCCTGATAATGTATAGAGGTATTCCAGGGCCTAATCAAAACTTTTGACTTAATTTGGAAGGATATAATATCATTACTAAATGAAATGCTTTCTAAAACTGAAAACCAGGCTGCTTTTCAGGAAACTAAAATATTTATGAAATACAAGACTCAGAAGTCCTATTCCTTCCAAATGAATTAGGCTCTGAAGAAACCTACCAAACAGGGTGACAATCAATTCCCAGGGATGGTTCAAAATGAGATGCAGATAGCTAAATGGAGGAATGAAACACACACTTATACATACAGACATACACACATACACTTACACAAACAACAATGACAACAAGAACCTTGCATACTAGAAGAGTTAAGGAGAAATCATACTAAAACTCTAAATTATTCTAAGTTGTCTTTGGTAGTAGTGGGGGATAAAGAAACTCCCTCAACCTTTTTAGAAAGACTAAGGGAAGCACTAATTAAACATACTTCAATGACTTCAGAGTATGTAGTAGGTCAACTTATTTTAAAAGAAAAATTTATAACTCAATCATCTTCTTTCATTAGAGAGACAATTACAAAAGTCAGCTGTAGAGCCATACAGTACTCTAGATAGTCCCTTACAAATTACCACATTGGTCATAGGCAATTTGGACCAGGAAGAATTGAGAGAGAGAGTGAGAGGGAACAAAAAAGAAACAGCTATCCTGGTAGCAACTCTGAAACAAACTAATTTCAAAGGTGAAGGTCTCTAGAATCTTAATATTCCCACCTCAGCCTGTACATCTATGACTAAGTGGGACATTAGAAGAAGGACTGCCCCCAAGAGCAACAGAAGCCACCATCACCCTGTCCTATTTATGAAGATGATCACTGGAGATTGGATTGCCCAATCTCTCACTTGAAATGGTCTAACAAAAACAGAACAGAGTGGCCCTGGGTTATACTTTTTTGTTTCCAACAAATAGGACTGTTATCTCCACACAGGGGCCCTAGGTGTTCTTAACCATTGAGGGAAGGGAGATCAATTTCCTCCTTAACATTGGAGCCATATTTCTGTCCTCCCCTTCTCTCACAGTATGACTCTAAGAGATGTATCAGGAAAGCCTATGACTAGGTTCTTATCGCAACCTCTCAGTTGTTCTTAGAAAACTCTCCTCTTACATTTTTTTTCATAATGCCAGAAAGGACCACTCCCCTTATGGGAATGGATATCTTGACCAGCCTAGTCATTACATTCCTTATGACACCAGAACATATACTTTGTCTGCCTCTAACAGAAACAGAGATTAACCCAGAAGTCTGGATTATACAGAGAAAAGTAGGATGAACAATAGAATCTACTTCTGTCCAGACCCATTTAAAAAATTCAACCTCCTTTCCTTACCAAAACAACAAAAATATATCCTAAGACCAGACACTAAAAAAGGAATATGAGAAATAATAGATAACTTAAAGATACCAGGCCTCTTATACCTTGTAATAGTCCATATAATACTGGTTTTATGGTGCACCAAACCCAATTAGAAATGGAGACTAGTACAGGACCTCAGAAGGATAAATGAGCTAGTCATTTCCATATATCCTGGTTCCCATCCTTATACCTTGATAAACCAGATTCCTGAATACTAACTAGTTCACAGTTTTAGACTAAAAACATGAATTTTTAAAAATTAATATGCTTTTTAAAATGTTCTAATTAGTTATATATGACAGAAGAATTCATTTTGACACATCATAAATAAATGGAGTATAACTTCCCATTCTTCTTGTTGTACATAATGTAAAATCACACTGGTACTAATCATATATGTACATAGGGTAACAATATCTAATTCATTCTACTATCTTTTCTACACTCATACCCACTCCCCTCTTTTCCTCCCCTTTATCTGATCCAAACTACCTCTATTTTTCACACGTTATTGTGAATTAGCATCTGAATATCAGAGAAAAACTTTTGGCCTTTGGTTCTTTGGGATTGGCTTATTTCAGTTAGCATGACATTCTCCAGCTCCATCCACTTACCTGAAAATGCCAAAATTTTATTCTTTTTTAAGTCTGAGTAACATCACATTATGTATATTTACAACATTTTTTTTTACCCATTCATATGTTGAAGGGCATCTAAGGTGGACTCCACAGTTTGGATATTGTGAATTGAGCTGTTATAAACATTTGTGTGGCTGTGACACTACAGGTTGCTGATTTTAATTCCTTGGGGTATAAACCAAGGAGTGTCATAGCTTGGTTAAATGGTGGTTCCATTTCAAGAATTCAGAGGAATCTTTTTTTTTTTTTTAATTTTTACTATTGGTTGTTCAAAACATTACATAGTTCTTGACATATCATATTTCACACTTTGATTCAAGTGGGTTATGAACTCCCATTTTTACCCCATATACAGATTGCAGAATCACATCAGTTACACATCCATTGATTTACATATTGCCATACTAGTGTCTGTTGTATTCTGCTGCCTTTCCTATCCTCTACTATCCCCCCTCCCCTCCCCTCTTCTCTTCTCTCTCTACCCCCTCTACTGTCATTCATTTCTCCCCCTTGTATTATTTTTCCCTTTCCCCTCACTTCCTCTTGTATGTACTTTTGTATAACCCTGAGGGTCTCCTTCCATTTCCATGCAATTTCCCTTCTCTCTCCCTTTCCCTCCCACCTCTCATCCCTGTTTAATGTTAATCTTCTTCTCATGCTCTTCGTCCCTACTCTGTTCTTAGTTACTCTCCTTATATCAAAGAAGACATTTGGCATTTGTTTTTTAGGGATTGGCTAGCTTCACTTAGCATAATCTGCTCTAATGCCATCCATTTCCCTGCAAATTCTATGATTTTGTCATTTTTTAATGCAGAGTAATACTCCATTGTGTATAAATGCCACATTTTTTTTATCCATTCGTCTATTGAAGGGCATCTAGGTTGGTTCCACAGTCTTGCTATTGTGAATTGTGCTGCTATGAACATCGATGTAGCAGTGTCCCTGTAGCATGCTCTTTTTAGGTCTTTAGGGAATAGACCGAGAAGGGGAATAGCTGGGTCAAATGGTGGCTCCATTCCCAGCTTTCCAAGAAATCTCCATACTGCTTTCCAAATTGGCTGCACCAATTTGCAGTCCCACCAGCAATGTACAAGTGTACCCTTTTCCCCACATCCTCGCCAGCACTTGTTGTTGTTTGACTTCATAATGGCTGCCAATCTTACTGGAGTGAGATGGTATCTTAGGGTGGTTTTGATTTGCATTTCTCTGACTGCTAGAGATGGTGAGCATTTTTTCATGTACTTGTTGATTGATTGTATGTCCTCCTCTGAGAAGTGTCTGTTCAGGTCCTTGGCCCATTTGTTGATTGGGTTGTTTGTTCTCTTATTGTCTAATTTTTTGAGTTCTTTGTATACTCTGGATATTAGGGCTCTATCTGAAGTGTGAGGAGTAAAGATTTGTTCCCAGGATGTAGGCTCCCTATTTACCTCTCTTATTGTTTCTTTTGCTGAGAAAAAACTTTTTAGTTTGAGTAAGTCCCATTTGTTGATTCTAGTTATTAACTTTTGTGCTATGGGTGTCCTATTGAGGAATTTGGAGCCCGACCCCACAGTATGTAGATCGTAGCCAACTTTTTCTTCTATCAGACGGCGTGTCTCTGATTTGATATCAAGCTCCTTGATCCATTTTGAATTAACTTTTGTGCATGGCGAGAGAAAGGGATTCAGTTTCATTTTGTTGCATATGGATTTCCAGTTTTCCCAGCACCATTTGTTGAAGATGCTATCCTTCCTCCATTGCATGCTTTTAGCCCCTTTATCAAATATAAGATAGTTGTAGTTTTGTGGATTGGTTTCTGTGTCCTCTATTCTGTACCATTGGTCCACCCGCCTGTTTTGGTACCAGTACCATGCTGTTTTTGTTACTATTGCTCTGTAGTATAGTTTGAAGTCTGGTATCGCTATACCGCCTGATTCACACTTCCTGCTTAGCATTGTTTTTGCTATTCTGGGTCTTTTATTTTTCCATATGAATTTCATGATTGCTTTCTCTATTTCTACAAGAAATGCCGTTGGGATTTTGATTGGCATTGCATTAAACCTATAGAGAACTTTTGGTAATATCGCCATTTTGATGATGTTAGTTCTGCCTATCCATGAACAGGGTATATTTTTCCATCTTCTAAGATCTTCTTCTATTTCTCTCTTTAGGGTTCTGTAGTTTTCATTGTATAAGTCTTTCACCTCTTTTGTTAGGTTGATTCCCAAGTATTTTATTTTTTTTGAAGATATTGTGAATGGAGTGGTTGTCCTCATTTCCATTTCAGAGGATTTGTCGCTGATATACAGGAATGCCTTTGATTTATGCGTGTTGATTTTATATCCTGCCACTTTGCTGAATTCATTTATTAGCTCTAATAGTTTCTTTGTAGAGCCTTTTGGGTCTGCTAGGTATAGAATCATATCATCTGCAAATAGTGATAATTTAAGTTCTTCTTTTCCTATTTTGATGCCTTTAATTTCTTTCGTCTGTCTAATTGCTCTGGCCAGTGTTTCGAGAACTATGTTGAACAGAAGTGGAGAGAGAGGGCATCCCTGTCTTGTTCCAGATTTTAGAGGGAATGCCTTCAGTTTTTCTCCATTCAGAATGATGCTAGCCTGAGGCTTAGCATAGATTGCTTTTACAATATTGAGGTATGTTCCTGTTATCCCTAGTTTTTCTAGAGTTTTGAACATAAAGGGATGCTGTACTTTGTCGAATGCTTTTTCCGCATCTATCGAGATGATCATATGGTTCTTATTTTTAAGTCTATTGATGTGGTGAATAACATTTATTGATTTCCGTATATTGAACCAGCCTTGCATCCCAGGGATGAATCCTACTTGATCATGGTGCACAATTTTTTTGATATGTTTTTGTATCCGATTCGCCAGAATTTTATTGAGGATTTTTGCATCTAGGTTCATTAGAGATATTGGTCTGTAGTTTTCTTTCTTTGAAGTGTCTTTGTCTGGTTTAGGTATCAGGGTGATGTTGGCCTCATAGAATGAATTTGGAAGTTCTCCCTCCTTTTCTATTTCCTGAAGTAGCTTGAAAAGTATTGGTATTAGTTCTTCTTTAAAGGTTTTGTAAAATTCTGCTGTATACCCATCCGGTCCTGGGCTTTTCTTAGTTGGTAGTCTTTTGATGGTTTCTTCTATTTCCTCAATTGATATTGGTCTGTTTAGGTTGTCTATATCCTCCTGACTCAATCTGGGCAGATCATATGACTTAAGAAATTTATCTATGCCTTCACTATCTTCTAATTTATTGGAGTATAAGGATTCAAAATAGTTTTTGATTATCTTCTGTATTTCTGAAGTGTCTGTTGTGATATTGCCTTTTTCATCCCGTATGCTAGTAATTTGAGTTCTCTCTCTTCTTCTCTTCGCTAGCATGGCTAAGGGTCTGTCGATTTTGTTTATTTTTTCAAAGAACCAACTTTTAGTTTTGTCAATTTTTTCAATTGTTTCTTTTGTTTCGATTTCATTAATTTCAGCTCTGATTTTAATTATTTCTTGCCTTCTACTTCTTTTGCTGTTGTTTTGCTCTTCTTTTTCTAGGATTTTGAGATGAAGTATGAGATCATTTATTTGTTGGTTTTTTCTTTTTTTAAGGAATGAACTCCAAGCAATGAATTTTCCTCTTAGAACTGCTTTCAATGTGTCCCATAGATTCCGATATGTTGTGTCTGTGTTTTCATTTATCTCTAAGAATTTTTTAATTTCCTCCTTGATGTCTTCTATAACCCATTGATCATTCAGTAACCTATTGTTCATTCTCCAAGTGATGTATGCTTTTTCCTTCCTTCTTTTATCGTTGATTTTCAGTTTCATTCCATTATGATCAGATAAGATGCATGGTATTATCTCTACTCCTTTATATTGTCTAAGAGTTGCCCTGTGACATAATATATGATCTATTTTTGAGAAGGATCCATGTGCTGCTGAGAAAAAAGTGTAACTGCTTGATGTTGGGTGGTATACTCTATATATGTCAATTAGGTCTAGGTTATTAATAGTGTTATTGAGTTCTATAGTTTCCTTATTCAACTTTTGTTTGGAAGATCTGTCCAGTGGCGAGAGAGGTGTGTTGAAGTCTCCCATGATTATGGTATGGTGGTCTATTAGACTCTTGAACTTGAGAAGAGTTTGTTTGACGAACATAGCTGCACCATTGTTTGGGGCATAAATATTTATGATTGTTATGTCTTGTTGGTGTATGGTTCCCTTAAGCAGTATGTAGTGTCCCTCTTTATCCCTTTTGATTAACTTTGGCTTGAAATCTATTTTATTTGATATGAGTATGGACACTCCTGCTTGTTTCCGAAGTCCATATGAGTGATATGATTTTTCCCAACCTTTCACCTTCAGCCTATGTATGTCTTTTCCTATCAAATGCGTCTCCTGTAGGCAGCATATTGTTGGGTCTTGTTTTGTGATCCATTCTACTAGCCTGTGTCTCTTAATTGGTGAGTTTAAGCCATTAACATTTAGGGTTATTATTGAGATATGGGTTGTTCTTCCAGCCATATTTGTTTATTTCTGTTACTAAACATGGTTTGTTTTCCTCTTTGATTATTTCCCCCCCCTTTACTGTCCTACCTCCCACTGTTGGTTTTCATTGTTATTTTCCATTTCCTCTTCCTGTAATGTTTTGCCGAGGATGTTTTGAAGAGATGGTTTTCTAGCTGCAAATTCTTTAAACTTTTGTTTATCGTGGAAGGTTTTAATTTCATCTTCCATCCTGAAGCTTAATTTCTCTGGATAAACAATTCTTGGTTGGAACCCCTTTTCTTTCAGTGTTTGAAATAATAGATTGCTCATTCCTTTTGTTTGGACCTCTATACCTTCCTGTATCCCAATGACTCTTAAGTTTGGTCTCTTTATGTTATCCCATATTTCTTGGATGTTCTGCTCATGGTTTCTTAACAGTCTTGCTGAGCTGTCTATGTTCTTTTCAAGTTGAAATACTTTGTCTTCATTGTCTGATGTTCTATCTTCTAAGTGTTCTACTCTGCTGGTAGTATTCTCAATTGAGTTTTTAAGTTGGGTTATTGCTTCCTGCATTTCTAGGATTTCTGTTTGTTTTTTATAACCTCTATCTCCCTGTATAGTTGATCTTTTGCTTATTGGATTTGTTTATGTAATTCATTGTCGAAGTGATCTTTCATTGTCTGATTTTGCTGTCTAATGTCTTCCTTGAGACTCCAGATCATCTGAAGCATGTATATCCTGAATTCTTTTTCTGACATTCCATCTGCTGCAGCTATTACCTCTTCTAAAGTTGAGTTGACCTGCATTGCTTGTGGTCCTTTCTTTCCTTGTCTTTTCATACTGGTCATGTTTCTTTCTGCTTGATGAAACTGTTGTGTTTTTGAAATTTTCCCCCTATATATTTATATTGCTCTTGTATAGTTGAAAATTCTCCCTTGCAGGGGCGGGCAGCGGCTGTGCTCCTCCTCCAATTGGGGCAATCTCTCTACCATGCTGATGGGCCGCTGGGCCTGTTCTGCCCACGGTTGCAGGTCTGCCTACCTTGCAGGCGCGGGCGGCGGATCTGCTCTGCCCTTACTCCAGTTGGGGTGACATGTCTACCACGCCGGCGGGTTGCTGGGCCTGTTCCGGGCATGTATGGCGGCTCTGCTCTGCCCCTCTGGCTTGATGACAAAGTGAGAGAGACTCGGGTGTTTGTGACTCACTTTCTTTACCAGGAGACCAACTGTTTCTGTCACCGCTAGTATCGATGAAGTTCTCTCCTCCGCCACTTTCTGATGACATCAGATCTCTGCCATGTTGGTATCCCATGCGAATGGCAGCATTTCGTTCCCTTTGCCGGGTGACCAAAGCAATGAGTGAGTCCTGACCGGCCCTCACAAGCCCTGTCTCAATCCTGTTGCCACTGCCTATGAAGGCTCGGTTGGTATTTACCTCCACAGTATTCAGCAGGACCCGGACCGAGAAGCAGTTTCCACGGGTTCTTTAGCCCTGGGCCAGAGCAGTTCCGCGAGCTGGAATTCGTCCGCTCTGGGCTCAGTGTATGTTATGATAGGAGCAGGCTCCAAGAAGCAGTTTCCTCGGGTTCTTTAGCACTGAGCCTGAGTAATTTATCTGCGATACACAGGCGAATGGCAGCCTGAAATTACCTGTTCTATAGCTGAATGAGATGTGATCAGTCATAAACAGGGATGGTGATGTCAGCTCTCCAAGATGGTGGCCACTGGCTTCCTCTGTGGTCTGACCGGTGTGGAGAACCGAATTGGACCACTTCCTTCCCCCGTCTCAAACCCAGAATTCAGCACTGAGCACAGTGATTGCACAGCTGGCAGGAGCCCGCAGAATCCGCAGCGCTGTATCTTTGCGTTACTATCTCGTCGTTTCCCAGCGCGCGCCGCAGACTCTAGCTGCGGGGCGATTTGCTGAATAAGCAGCGTGACCCTCCATGCGGACAAATCGCTCGCGTTTGAGCCCCCGTAGCTGATCCTCGTGCGATGGAAATCCTTCCTCTAGGTTTTGGAGCACCCCAATTTTGCTGGAAATTCCTAACAAGATAGCTTTTAGCCGTTCTAACTCGTCATTCTCCCGCACAGTGACGCGGTACACGGGGGTGATGCACTCCCTTTGCCACCATCTTCCAGACTCTCTGTCAGAGGAATCTTAATACTGTTTTCCATAATACCAATTTCCATTGTACCAATTTGCACTCCCACCTGAAATGTATGAGTGCATATTTTTCCTCGTATTTTTGCCAACATACATTGTTGCATTTCTTGATAAAGGCCATTCTGACTGGAGTGACATGGAATCTTAGAGTAGGTTTGTTTTGCATTTTTCTAATTACTAGAGATGTTGAACATTTTTTTCATATATTTGTTATAAATGTATTTCTGCTGTGAAGTAAGTATCTGTTCAGTTCCTGAGTCCACTTATTAATTGGTTTATTTGTGTTTTTGGTGTTCAGTTTTTATGTATCTTAGAAATTTATTCTTTACCTAAGGTGCATGTGTTAAAGATATTCTTCCATTCTATAGGCTCTCTTTTTCACATTGTTGATTCTTTTCTTTCCTGAGAAGAGGATTTTTAGTATGAATCCATCCTTGGATTCTTGATTTTACTTCTTGTGCATTAGGAGTCTTATTAAGAAAGTCAATTCCTAAGCCAACATGGTGATTATTTGGGCCTACTTTTTCTTTTTCTTTTTTTAAAATAATTTTTGTAAATTTTATATATGACAGAAGAATGTATTACAATTCATATTAGACATATAGAACACAATTTTTCATATCTCTGGTTGTATACAAAGTATATTCACACCAATTTGTTTCTTAATACATTTACTCTGGATAATGATGACCATCACATTTCACCATCATTTCTAACCCCATGCTGCTTCCTTACCCTCCCATCCCTCTGCCCTATCTACATTTTCTCTATTTCTCCCATGCTCCCCCTCTGTACCCCACTTTGAATCAGTCTCCTTATATCAGAGAAAACATTTGACATTTGTCTTTTGGGGGGATTGGCTAACTTCACTTAGCATTATCTCCTCCAACTTCATACATTTACCTGCAAATGCCATTACTTTATTCTCTCTCTCTCTTTTTTTTTTTCTGAGTAATATTCCATTGTGTATACATACCACTTTTTTTTATCCATTCATCTACTGAAGGGCATCTTGGTTGGTTCTACAATTTAGCTATTGTAAATTGTGCTGCTATAAATATTGATGTAGCTGTGTCCTTTTATTATGCTGATTTTAAGTACTTCGAGTATAGACTGAGGAGAGGGATAGCTGGGTAAAATGGAGGTCCATTCCCAATTTTCCAAAGAATCTCCATACTACTTTCCATGTTGGCTGTACCAATTTTCAGTCCCACCAGCAGTGTATGAGTGTACCTTTTCCCCCACATTCTCACCAACACTTATTGTTGTTTATAATCATAATAGCTGCCATTCTGATTGGAGTGAAATGAAATCTTAGTGTAGTTTTGATTTGCATTTCTATAATTGGTAGCAATGATGAACATTTTTAAATGTATTTTTTTGAATGATTGTATATCTCTGTTCAGTTCAGGTCCATGCCCATTTATTGATTAGTTTTTTTGTTTGTTTGTTTGTTTGTTTTGGTGTTTAGCTTTTTGAGTTCTTTATATACACTAGAGATTAGTGCTCTATCTGATGTGTGAGGGGTAAAAATTTGCTCCTAATATGTAGGCTTTCTATTTACCTCACAGATTTTTTTTTTCTGAGAAGAAACTTTTTAATTTGAATCCATCCCATTTATTGATTCTTGATTTTAATTCTTGTGCTATGGGAGTCTTGTTAAGGAAGTTGGGGGCTAATCCCACATGATGAAGATTAGGGCCTACTTTTTTTCTCAGAGCCTCTGATTTTATTCCTAGGTTCTTGATCCATTTTGAGTTGAGTTTTGTGCATGGTGAGACAAATGGGTATAATTTCAGTTTGTTGCATATGGGTTTCCAGTTTTCCCAGCACCATTTGTTGAAGAGTCTATCTTTTCTCCAATGCACGTTTTGGGCACTTTTGTCTAGTATAAGATAATTGTAATTTTGTGGGTTAGTCTGTGTGTCCTCTATTCTGTACCATTGGTTTACCAGTTGGTTTTGGTGCCAATACCATGCTGTTTTTGTTACTATTGCTCTGTAGTACAGTTTAAGGTCTAGTATAGTGATGCCAGCTACTTCACTCTTTCTGCTAAGGATTGCTTTAGCTATTCTGGGTCTCTTATTTTTCCAGATGAATTTCATAATTGCTTTTCTATTTCTATGAGAATGCCATTGGAATTTTGATTGGAATTGCATTAAATCTATATAGTGCTTTTAGAAGTATGGTCATTTAGATAATATTAATTCTTCCTATTTAAGATCAAGGTAGATCTTTCCATCTTCTAAGGTCTTCTTTGATTTATTTCTTTAGGGTTCTGTAGTTTTCATTGTATAGATCTTTCACCTCTTTTGTTAAGTTGATTCCCAATTCTCTCTTTCTTTTTTTTTTCCCCTCCCAGGCTATTGTAATTGGGGTAGTTTTCCTTGCTGCCATTTCTGAGGATTTTTCACTAATGTACAGAAATGTCTTTGAATTATGGGTGTTGATTTTATATCCTGCTACTTTGCTGAATTCTTTTACTAGTTCTAGAAGTTTGCTGGTGGAATTTTTATGTCTTCTAGGTATAGAATTATATCATTAGCAAATAGTGTTAATTTGAGTTCTTTTTTTTTTTTTCTAAGTATATCCCTTTAATTTCTTTCATCTGTCTAATTGCTCTGGCCAGTGTTTCAAGAACTATGTTAAATAGAAATGGTGAAAGAGGGCATTCCTGTGTTGTTCCAGATTTTAGAGAGAATGCCTTCAATTTTTCTTCATTTAAAATGATGTTGGCCTGGGACTTAGCATAGATAGCCTTTATAATGCTGAGATAAGTTCTTGTTATCCTAAATTTTTCTAGTGTTCTGAACATGAAGGTGTGCTGTATTTTTTCAAATGCTTTTTCTGCATATGTTTTGATGATCATATAATTCTTATCTTTAAGTCTATTGATGTGATGTATTACATTTATTGATTCCTGTCTGTTGAACCACCCTTGCATCACTGGTCTGAAACCCACTTGATTGTGGTGCATAATCTTTTTGATATGTTTTTGTATTTGATTTGCCAGGATTTTATTGAGAATTTTTGTATCTATTTTCATTAGAGATATATGTCTGGAGTTGTTTTTGTTGTTGTTGTTGTTTGATATGTCTTTGCCTGGTTTTGGAATCAGGGTGATACTGGCTTCATAGAATGAGTTTGGAAGTGGTCCCTCTTTTTCTATTTCCTGAAATAAATTGAAGAGTATTGGTGTTAGTTTTTTTTTTTTTTTTTAAGGTCTTGTAAAAGTCAGCTGTGTATCCATCCAGTCCTGGGCTTTTTTTGGTTGGTAGGTTTCTGGTGACGTTTTCTATTTTGTTGCTTGAAATTGATCTGCTTAAATCGTGTATCTCATCCTGATTCAATTTGGGCAAATCATATGACTCTAGAAATTTTTTGATGCCTTTGATATTTTCTATTTTATTGGAATAGTACAAGTTTTCAAAATAATTTGTAATTATTTTCTGTGTTTCTGTAATGTCTATTAAAATATTTCTTTTTTCATCACAGATATTCATAATTTGAGTTGTATCTCTCCTTTTCTTTGTTAACATGGCTAAGGGTCTGTCAATTTTATTTATTTTTTCAAATAACCAACTTTTTGTTCTGTCAATTTTTTTTTTCAATTGTTTCTTTTGTTTCAATTTCATTGATTTGATTTCAGCTGTTTTTAAAATTATTTCCTGTCTTCTGCTGCTTTTGGTGCTGATTTGTTTTTCTTTTTCTGGGGCTTTGAGATGTAATGTTGAGTCATTTATTTGTTGACTTTTTCTTCTTTTAAAGAATGAACTCCATGCAATGAACTTTTCTCTTAGAACTGCCTCCATAGTGTTCCAGAGATTTTAATATGTTGTATCTGCATTCTCATTCACCTCTAAGTTTTTTTTTTTAATCTCCTCCTTGATGTCTTCTGCAACACATTGTTCATTCAATAGCATATTATTTAGTCTCCAGGTGTTGGAGTAGCTTTTATTTCTTATTTTATCATTGATTTCTAATTTTATTCCATTATGATCTAATAGAATGCAGGTAGTATGTCTACTTTTTTATATTTGCTAAGAGTTGCTTTGTAAAATAGGATATGGTGTATTTTATAGAAGGAACCATGTGCTGCTGAGAAGAAAGTGTACTTGCTTGTTGAAGGATGGAATATTATATATATGCCAGTTAAGTCTAAATCACTGATTGTATTATTGAGTTCTATAGTTCCTTTGTTCAACTTTTGTTTGGAAGGTCAATCAACTGTTGAAAGAGGTGTTAAATATTCCCCAAATTATTGTGTTGTGGTCTATTTGATTCTTGAACGTGAGAAGAGTTTGTTTGATGAACATAGATGCTCCAATGTTTGAAGCATCTCTATTTAAAATTGTCAAGTCTTATTAGTGTATAGTTACCTTGAGCAGTATGTAGTGTCTTTCTATATCCCTTTTGATTAACTTTATCTTGAAGTCGACTTTATTGACAAGAGGATGGAAACTCCTGTTTGCTTCCACAGTCCATGTGAGTTGTATAATTTTTCCCAACCCTTCACCTTCAGTCTGTGGATGTCTTTTCCTATGAAATGAGTCTCTTGGAGGCAGCATATTCTGGGGTCTTTTTTTTGTTTTTGATCCAATCTGCTAATCTATGTCTTTTGATTGGTGAGTTTAAGCTATTAACATTCAGAGTTATTATTGAGACACAATTTGTATTCACAGCCATTTTTTGTTCATTTTTGGTATTTAACATGAATTGCTTTCTCCCCTGATTAGGTTTTTCTTTAGTGTAATATTTCCCTCTGCTCATTTTCATCCTTGTTTTTTATTTCCTTGTCGTGGAATATTTTCCTGAGGATGTTCTGTAATGCAAGCTTTCTAGTTGTAAATTCTTTTAACTTGTGTTTATTGTAGAAGGTTTTTATTTCATCATCAAATCTAAAGCTTAGTTTTGCTGGATATAAGATTCTTGGTTGGCATTCATTTTTCTTTCAGAACTTGGTATATGTTGTTCCACAGTCTCCTGGCTTTGAGGGCCTGGGTTGAAAAAGTTGCTGAGATACGAATTGATCTCCCCCTATATGTGATCTGATTCCTCTCTCTTGCAGCTTTTATGATTCTATCTTTATTCTGTATGCTAGGCATTTTCATTATAATGTGCCTTGGTGTAGATCTGTTGTGATTTGTTTTTCTGTAAGCCTCTGGTATTTGACTTTCCAATTCATTCTTCATGCTTGGGAATTTTTCTGATATTATCTCATTGAAGAGATTGTGCATTCCTTTGGTTTGAAAATCTGTGCCTTCCTCTATCCCAATAACTCTTATATTTGGTCTTTTGATGCTGTCCCATGATTCGTGGATGTTCTCTTCATGTTTTCTTAATATCTTCACTGTGGGATCAATTTTATATTCCAGATTGCATACTTTGTCTTCATTATCTGACTTTTTTTTCCTAAGTGATCTAGTGTGTTAGTTATGCTTTCTATTGAGATTTTTATTTGGTTTATTGTATCCTTTATTTCAAGGATTTCTGACTCTTTTTCCTGACTTTACCTCTTTCCTGAAGTAATCTCTTGCTACCTGTATTTGCTCTCTTATCTCCTTGTTGGAGTGATCAATTTTTCCTGTATTTGCTCATTTAGGTCATTCTTTAATTCACAGATCATTTTAATTATTTAATTTTACCTTCTGAACTCCTCCTCTGACATTTCATCAACTTCACAGTCCATGAGTTCTGTTATTGTAATATTCTGGTTTGTTTGGAGGCACTTTCCTCCCTTGTTTTTTTCATGTTGTCTATGTGTCTTCCTTTCTTGCAGTGTGGATCCTGGACCTAGGTCCCAAGCAAGCCAGTTAGGAAGATCTGGTTTGGGCCTGAACTCCAGCAGTTGTCTGGTGGTCAAAAAGGGTGATTCCATTCCAGAGGTGGGTGTCTGCTGATGGCAGGGTGGTCCAGGACCTACTGTGAGCCTGGGTACCATGCAGGACACTGTGGGCAGATCTGGGCCCTGGGCCTGCCCTCCCTCAGTAGTCTGCTGGTTAGAAGGGGTGGTCCCATGCCAGAGGCTGGGGTCCAACTTGTGTCTCCTACTTTTTTCTTCTATCTGGCACAGGGTCTCTGTTCTAGTGCTTTAGTTTAGTTGAGTTTCCTGGAGGGTGAGAGATAGAGGTTTAATTTAATTTTGTTACATGTGGTTTTCCACTTTTCTCAGCACAATTTGTTGGCTATCTTTTCTCCAGTAAATGTTTTTGGCACCTTTGTCCAGTATGAGATAACTGTATTTGTATGGGTTTGTCTCTGTGTCTTCTATCCTGCACCATTGGTCTACTTGTCTGTTTTGGTGCCAATACCATGCAATTTTTGCTGATGTCTCTGTAGTATAGTTTAGAGTCTGTTATTGTGATGCTTCCTGCTTCACTTTTCTTATTAAGGATTGCTTGGTTTATTCTGGATTTTTTTTTTTTCAAATGAATTTCATGATTGCTTTTTCTATTGGATTAAATCAGTATAATGCTTTTTGTCAGACAGCTATTTTGACAATATTAATTCTGCCTATCCAAGAACATGAGAGATTAAATATCTCTCATCTTCTAAGGTATTCTTCAATTTTTTTTTCTTTAATGTTGTGTAGTTTCCATTGCAGAAGTCTTCCCACTCTTTTGTTAGATTGATTCTTAAGAATTTTACATTCTCAAGGCTTTTGGTAATGGGGTAGTTTTCCCAATTTCTTTTTCATTGAATTCATCATTGATGTATAGAAATACGTTTGATTCGGGGGTGTTATTTTACATTCTGCTAATTCATTTATTAGTTCTAGAAGTTTTCTGGTTGGATTTTTTTTTGGATCTTTTAAATATAGAATCATGTGTTGGTGAATAGTCATAGTTTGAGTTCTTTGTATCCATTTAATTCCTTTCATCTGTCTAATTGCTCTGGGTAGACTCTGCAGAACTATGTTGAATAGAAATAGTAATAAAGGGCATCCTGCCTTGTTCCAGTTTTTAGGGGAAATGCTATAAATTTTTTTTCCATTTGTAATGATTTCAGCCTTCAGTTTAGCATAGATAGCTTTTACAATGTTGCAGTATGCTCCTACTATCCCTAGATTTTCTAGAGTTTTGAGCATAAATGGATGCTGAATTTTGTCAAATGCTTTTACTGCATCTATTGAGATGATAATATGATATTTGTCTTTGAGCCTATTAATATGATAAATTACATTAATTTATTTCTGTATGTTAAACCAACCTTGCATCCCTGGGATGAATCTGAATTGATGGTGGTGCACTGTCTTTATAATGTGCTTTTATATGTGATTTGCCAGAATTTTACTGAGAATATTTGCATCTATATTCATAGAGATATTGGTCTGAAGTTTTGATTTCTTGATGTGTCTTTATCTGGTTTTGGTACCTGGGTGATACTGGCCTCATAGAATGAGTTGGGAAGGGTTCATTTCTTTTCTCTTTCTTGAAATAATTTGAGGAGCATTTGTCTTAATTCTTCTTTGAATATCTTGTAAAGCTCACCTGAGAATGTCTGGTCCTGACCTTTTCTTGGTTGGCTTTTGTTGGCATCTTCTATTTCATTGCTTGAAATTGATTTGTTTAAATTGTGTATATCCTCTTGATTTTGTTTGGGTAGGTCATATGTCTTTAGAAATTTGTCAATGTCTTCAAGATTTTTTATTTTCTTGGAGTATAAATTTTCAAAACAGTTTCTGATTATCTTCTGTGTTTCAGACATGTTTGCTGGGATATTTCCTTCTTCATCACATATTATAGTAATTTGAATGTTTCTGTTTTTCTTCATTAGTATGGCTAATGATTTATCAATTTTATTTATTCTTTTCAAAGAACCAACTTTTTGTTTTGTCTAAGTTTTGGAATTTTTTGTCTGTTTGTTTCAATTTTATTGATTTCAGCTCTAATTTTAATTATTTTCAGTGTTCTACTGCTTTTGGTGTTAATTCATTCTTTTTCTAGGGCTTTGAGATATAATGTTAGATCATTTAGTAATTGACTTTCTATACTTTAAATGAATGAGTTCAACACAATGAATTTTTCTCTTAGCACTGCCTTCATAGTGTCTGAAGATTTTGATATGTTCTTCCAGTGTCTTTTTTACCTGTAAGTATTTTTTTTAAATTTCATCCCTTATTTTATCTGCTATTGGAGTAGCCTCTATTTTAAATTTTATCATTGATTTCCAATTTTATTTCATTATGATCTCACAGAATGCAAGGTAGTATCTTTTTTTTTGGATTTGCTAAGAGTTGCTTTGTGGTATAGATATGATCTATATTAGAGAAGATCAATGTGCTATTGAGAAGAAAATTCACTTGTTGATGAATGAAATATTCTATATGTTTGTTAAGTCAATTTATTGATTATATTATTGAGTTCTATAGTTTTGTTTGTTTGTTTGTTTGTTTGTTTAATTTTGTTTGGAAGATCTATCCAGTAATGATAGCAGTGTGTTAAAGTCACCCAGTATTATTATGTTGTGGTCTGTGTGATTCTTGAAGTTGAAAAGGGTTTGTTTGATGTACATAAATAATCCATTGTTTGGGGGATAAATATTTATTATGTCTTGTTGATATATAATCACTTTAAGAAGTAGTAAATGTTCTTCTTTGTCCTTTATGACTAATTTTGGCTTGAAATTCACTTTATTGGTTATGAGGATAGAAACTGCTGCTTATTTATGTGGTTCATATGAGTGGTATGATATGTGCATGGTCTTGATCTGCCCAGTACAGAGTAGCTTTCCATGATTTGCAAACATCTCCCAATGTTCAGCACTCAGGACCACCTGGGAAAGAAGAACCTGATGTCTTAATAGAATCTATTTGCTTTAAGGCTTCATATTGGATGCACTGGGTGCAGTTAACATTGATCTCCTCCTTTAAGGTGAGGTACTGGAAACCTTCAGGGACATTTTAAGTCTAAAAGATAGAAACTGTACTACCTCGGGTCCACATTGCTAGATGGGAAGACACACAAACAACATGAAAAAAACAAAGGAACAATGTGTCCCAAACAATCCAAGATCCACTGCAACACAGTAGAGTAAATGTCAAAAAAGGAGTTCAGAATTTACATAGTTAAACTGATTTATGGGCTGGGATTGTGGCTAAGTAGTGGAGCACTTGTCTAGCATGTGTGAGGCCCTGGGTTTGATTCTCAGCACCTCATATAAATAAATAAAATAAAGGACCATTGATAACTAAAACAAAATTTAAAAACTGATTCATGACATAAAAGATGATGTGAGGAGTGAAATCAGAGATAAATTTCAGGAGATGAAAGGCCATTTCAATAAAGAGAGATTATTGAAAAAAAAATCAAGCAGTAATCCTCAAAATGAAGGAATCAGTAAACCAAATTAAAATTTTAATGGGGAGTGTCACCAACAGACTAGACCACTTGGAAGACAGAACCTCAAGCAATGAAGACAAAATATATAACATTGAAAATAAAATTGACTACACAGAGAAGATAGTAAGAAACCATGAATGAAACTTACAAGAATTATGGGATACTATGAAAAGACCCAATTTAAGATATTTCAGGATAGAGGAAGGTGCAGGGATACAAACCAATGTACAATCTTTTCAATGAAATAATATCATAAAATTTCCCAAGCCTAAAAAATGAAATGGAAAATCAAACAAAAGTGTCTTACATGACCCCCAAATGTACAAAATTACAGCAGACCCACACCAAGGCACATTATAATGAAAATGCCTTGCATACAGAATAAAGATAGAATTTTCAAGGCTGCAAGAGAAAAGTATCAGATTACATATAGGGGGATACTAATTCAGATCTCAGCTGATTTTTCAATCCAAACCCTCAAGCTAGCAGGTCCTCTAATGACAGGCACCAAGCTCTGAATGAAAATGAATGCCAAGAATTTTATACCAGCAAAATTAATCTCCAGAATTCAAAATGAAATAAAAACTTTCTATGATAAACAAAAGTTAAAAGAATTTACAACTAATTTACAACAAAAATTTACAAGAAAAAGCTTGCACTACCAAACATACTCAGCAAAATATTCCATGAAGAGGAAAAAAAAAAAAAGAAAAAGAAAAGTGAGTTTAAATCCTTTGGGTATAAAATGAGGAATGGAAGAGCTGGGTCAAATGGTGCTTCCATTTCAAGTTTTCTTAGGAATCTCCATACCACTTTCCATAATCGTTGCATCAATTTGCAGTCCCACCAGCCATGTATGAGTGTACTTTTTTCCACACATTCTCAACAACATTTATTGTTGTTTGTATTCTTGATGATTTCCATTCTGACCAGAGTGAGATTTTGATTTGCATTTCTCTAAGTACTAGAGATGCTGAACATTTTTCATAATTTGTTGATCAATTGTATATAGCTGCGTCAATGTTTATAGCAGCTCACTCACAATAGCTAAACTATGGAACCTTAAATAGCTGAGTGGATAAAAAATATGATATATATATATATAAATATATATATATATATATATATATATATATAATGTAATATTACTCAGCCTTAAGGAATAATTAAATTATGGCATTTGCATTTAAGTGGATGGAGCTGGAGAATATCATACTAAGGAAAATAAGGTAATCCCAAAGAACCAAAGGTCTAATATTTTTCTGATATGTGGATGCTAATTTGCAATAAGGGTTGGGGGCTATGGAAATTAGAGTTACTTTGGATTAAGTAGAGGAGAATGAAGTGGAGGAATGGGGTAAGAGAGATAGTAGAATGAATCTGACATTATTTCCCTATGTACATATATGACTATGTAACTGTTGTGATTTACATCATGTACAACCAGAAGAATGAGAAATTATACTCCATGAATGTATAATGTGTCAGAGTTTATTCTACAGTTATATATAACTAATTAGAACAAATTAAAAATAAAAATAAAATAGAAGTGAAAACCCTGCAAAGGGAGGAACTCTACTAAAAAAATAGATAATCAAAGAGGGAACTAACCAAATTAAAACTCAGAAAAATAATCCCAAATTAATGGAAATACAAATCATAGTTCAATAATAAACTTGACTCTCAATAGCTTAAACTCATTAATCAAAAGGCAGACTGGAAGATTGGATTACAAAACAAGACCTAACAATTTTCTCTCTCCAAGACACTCACCCACTCACCTCATAGGTAAAGTCATCTGTAGAATGAAGGTGAAAGAATGGAAAAATATGCTTTTTTTAACATACCCTTTCACCCAGATTCTCAATATTTTTTGTTTGTTTTGTGTTTGATGATCCCTCTGACAAATCCACCCAATTAACATGTACAGTTTTGCCTCAGGGTTTATTGACCAATCTATTTGGTTAACTATTGGCACAAGACTTACCCATTCATTCATTCAAAAGTTAAGGTCATAAAATATATAGGTGACATTTTCCTCTGTGCCCCAACCAAGTAAACCTTACAGGAGAAAACCCATCCTTATTCAATTTCCTCATAAGAAAGGGATAAAATGTCTCCTAGTCTGAGGGGGAACTAACTTTGAGGCCCAACTTTGTCAAACCTCTATAAGACCCTTAGGTCTACTATTTACTAAGGAAAACTCAAAAGTTAGAGGAAGATTGGATTAAATTCATTTCTTCCTTCCCAATACCCCAAACCCTAAAACAGTTGAGAGAATTCCTCAGCATAAAAGGATTTTGTAGACTATGGATGAAAGGGTATGCTGAAATAGCTTGTTCCCTATATCAACTAGTAAAATAGGCTCAAATAGCAAAAACTCATTTCCTAAAATGGGAACCTGAGGCCCAATTGGCATTTAAACAACTTCAGCAAGTTCTCCTTCATGCCCCAGCCTTAAGCAGCCCTGGTAGGACAAAGCTTCAGTTTGTATGTATCTAAAAGAATGGGAATAGTATTAGGAGTACTAACTCAGGCCCACTCAACAACTTGTGGCATTCTGAGGTCTTGGAAACTCAAAGAGTGAAGGTGATTCAGACTCTCTACAGGGTCAAGTTTCTGTAAATTTTATGTTCCTGTTTGATAATCTATGGCCCAGTTTGCTTGATTTTTAGCTATTTAATCTCTCTCAGGATTTTTTTTTTAGTTGAATCTGTGACAGCCATAATTTGGAAGCATCTTGGTCATTATATACTTGTTATTATTGTTTTTAAAAATTATTATAAGCAAGCAAGGAAATGAAAAGTAATGACTGAGAAATTTTGAAAATTCAGTGATTATATTGTTTGGTAAAGCAAGAAAATCCAATACAGATGCTTCTATCCTACAGGATGAAATCCTCAAATTTACCATATAGAAATAACTTAGAGACTTACTTTATGACACTGAAGATGCATTCCTCTAAAGATATTCACAAAAGAAAGCAATCCTGAAGAGACTCTTTCCTAGATCAAAGGCAGAGGTACGACTTACAAAGGTAAAACAAACAAAATATCACTAGGAAAAAATATTGTTGGTTAAAGACCATGTCTTGTGAATTCTACAGTTGTGGTAGAATTTATTGCAGGCTCTTTGTCAAGCGCACTTCAATTTTTCTAGGAATTGTGCCAACATATCAGATCCATTAGGTTGAGTAAAAATAGTGTAGGTCACAAAAGACCCCTAGTTTTTACACAAGCTCTTCTTCTGCTGATCCTTACAGTTTTCTGAAATGTTCTTATTCCTTTGTCTGGGCTCCTTGCCACATATTATCTTAAAGCCTCTCATACCTTCTAAGTGGTAATTCTATCTTTATTTACTCTAAGACTCAGAAAGTTGCAAGACGGGCACAAACATTGCCTTTATTGATATGTAAGTCATGATTACACTGTAATAATCATAATGATTGGAAGGAGGTTTCTAAAGAATTCAATGAATAGGAGAGTGCTCACATGATGCTGAATTCAGATTCCATGCTCTTGTTTTACATATAGGTTAAGCCCTCACTAGGTTTTCCTTCATTCTTCTCAGAGGCTGTCATTTTCTCCACTAAAATTGATGGTGACTATAACAATATTTACTTAATAACTCCAGAGGTTGTTCAAACATTAGTAGACTATAACTGGGAATCATGTGGAGAGTCATATAGAATTTTAGCAAGGACCACAGCACATCTTCTTGCCTGCCCCTCATCTAGGAAAAAGAAGAAGGAATGGTAACTGCCCCATGGGAAATGGGTTGAATAGCAAAAACTGTTCTCCCTCTTGGCAGGAGAGCAAACATTGCAGGAGGAAAAACTCTCCAGATATCTTTCCAGTTGAAATCAAATGATTGTAAACAATGGTATAGAGGGTCACATCATGCTAATTCATGAGAGCCAGCATTATTGTTACTGAAACTCTGTCCTTGGTTACTCCAAATATAGGTTATCGGGCACTCAGAAGACCTGGGCTGTCTCTTAGTATCTTCTATTAACTCTTCATGTGTATGGGTAAGCAATTACCTGTGATATGGAGCAACTATCATCTTAGAGCTTTCAAACATGCTTATAAATATTTTGATGCTGCTATCATTGGGAGACACTCAGGGCCTATGGGCTTTATTTTTTAATTTGAGTAGGCTTGTGACTGTTTTGAGAAACAAATCATGGTAAGATGATCCTATATGACTTCTAAAGTGATATCAGAAAAGATTATGTGGCTGCTACATAATTCTCTTAGGTTGCAGGCATAGAGGGAAGCCAGCTACCATGTAAGAACTTATACTACCAAAAGATCACAATTTTGAATAGATTATATGTAGGTGTTTTGGATAACAGCTCAAACTGAACTCCCAGCCAAGAGTTACCATCAACTGTAAGCTGTGTAAATGAATTATCTAATACATCCAGTCTAGCTGAGTTTTCATATGGTGGTAGCACCAGATGACATTTAATTTCAGCTGCATGAGAGAGCTAATGCAATAATGATCTAGCTGAATTCTCCTCATTTCCAAGCCATAGAATTGCTAGCAAAGTAAAATTATTATTTTAAGTTGAGAAATTAAGAGCTAATTTGTAATGCAGCAATAATACCTGAAGTAAAATTTGATACCTAGATTTGGAGGACTGCCATAACAGAAACCTAAGTTCCATGGCACTAGCTTCAGGCCAGGCAAAGGGTAGAAGCTAAAAAGGTTTTTTTGAAGACAGTGAACAGAACTTTAGAGACCCCAGGCAAGATTTCAGTGAGAGAGTCGGGAAAAATATATGTGTAGAAGAAAGAGGAATCTTATTATGAAATAGTAAAAAATTTAGCAAAATATGTTACCTGTGGTAATATGAAAAAAAGTATTTTAAAAATGGTATGTGATAACTGATAGATCAATCAATAAAATTTCCAAGAAGAATAACATATATATATATATATATATATATATATATATATATGTATATATTATCTGTGCATGATAAAGTACACAAAGAGAAAAATAATGAAATAAAAATATACAATAAAATTTGTTAGAGACTTTAATTTTTTTTAAAATATAGAAGCCAAACTTGCTGGGTTTTAAAATAAAGCAATCTTATTCCAAGTCACTACCCACAAAAAATGTCAAAGCAAGAAAGGTCCTGAGGGCAAAGATCTGGTCCAAGATATGAAACCCTGTGTTAACATTTCACTAGATTTAAGGTGTAGTTCTACAGGCAATTTTCATATGGATAAAAAAGAGTTTTAAAGGATCTTATGGTATTTTCAACATTAACCTCTAAGGAAATGTAAAGTAGATAAGAAATTATCTCAAATGTATTTGAATGTGGGTATTGCTTAAAGAATGTAATACAAATTGATACCTATGGAATCCGTGAAGCATTTAAAAGCATTATATCAGCTTGTATTGAAAGGGACAGGTACAAGAAGTTTCATGCTCATCTAGTACCCAGCCACATTGAAGATGAGATGAAACGAAAACTCTAGGCTGTGAGATGGTGAAGAGAAGGCAACATCTTAGGAAATCTTTCAGTCATTGTCATTAAGTATGAAAAAGGAGAAGCAGATGCTGTGGCTCTGGTCAAATAAGGACCTTTCTGGTTGCTGGAATCACTCCATTTGTGAGTCTTGTTTTCACAATAATAACCTGAAAACCAACAGGTCTTATCCCAAGCAACATGCTGGCTAATGTTAGGCAACTATTGAGACAGAAATGTTCAAATTTTCAACTTGACCCTGGATTTGTTAATTTCTACTTTTAATCTTTCAATTTTTGATTAGGCATTTTGAAGCTATGGTATTGTTTTCTATTCCATTAGGATTGATATTTATTCCTGATAATTTGGTCTTCTTATTCTAAAATTCCTCTGTATTACTAGTGAAACTCTTTAACTTGAAATATGCCACTTGTCAAATAACTTGATATTGTCGCTATAATTTATTTATTTCATTATAATAGTGTATTATACCATTCCTTTATGTCAATCTATCTGTGTGTGCTTATATTTAAAAGTTAAGTAGCACAGTGTTGTGCTTTTAGTCAGTTTAGAAATCTGCCTTTTAAGTTGATTCCTTCACTTTTTTGTATTTAAGGATTGGGCTTAATTCTACTGCTTTGATGTTTGTTTTATATTTGGACCATTTATTTATTTCTTCTTTTCTACCTTCTTTTGAATTCATCATTATTTTTATTTTTCTATTTATATTTTAATTATCACCCTTGGCTTTTTAAAAAATATTTTAATGGTGATGATGCTGAGGATCAAACCTATGGCCTTGAATGTGTGAATAATGTTCTTTGCCATTGAGCTATAAACAATTGTTGGCTTTTTGAGTGTATTTTATATTTTTAAGTGTGTGTGTTCATGTATCTCTGTATTAAATATATATATCATATATATTTAACCAATCACATTCTTCTTTAATTAACATAACTATGGTTCACATATGTTAAAATTATATTACAGCAGCATAATTTCATCACTTGATGCTAAAGTTTGTCATGAATTTTATTTGTTTATACACTAAAAATTCCACAATACATTATTATGTTTGCTTTGAAGAGATGAATCTTTTAAAATATTTTTTTAATTATTACATATTTATTTATATATTAACTTTTTTATTCTCATTGATGTACTTTAAATATTGAGGCTTCTTTTAGGAATAATTATCTTTAAGATAGAAAAAATAATTCTAATAATTCTTTTAATATTTATTTGAATGATTTAATGGTACTAATGAATTTTCTCCCTTTTTGCTCTATGAAAGCATATTTATTTTGCCTCTATTTGTGCAGGATATTCTACCTAAATATAGAAGTTTAGAACAACAGATTCATTTTTCTTTGAGCATTTTGATTATACATATTTTTGTCATCTGGCATCTATTATTTTGGATAAGAAGTCATTTATTCTTATTGTTATTCCACTTAACAGAGTGTTTTTTCTTTTCAACTGTTATGGATATATTTATACTAGTCTGCTTTCCATTACTATAACAAATACCTGAGATCGTTTTCTTATAAGGAGAAAAAGCTAATTTTGGCTCATAGTTTGAAAAGTTTTTGTCCATTATCAGTTTTTCCTATCATTCTGAGCTACGCTGCACATAGAGAATGTGACAAAACAAACTGTTCACCTCATGATCAGAAAGCAAAAAAAGGAAGAGAAATGGGGCTAGGGTTTCACAATGTCCTTTAGGTGAACTTCTTTAATAACCTAAAGACCTTCTATTGTGTTCTGCTTCCTAAAGTTTCCATCACCTCCCAAAAGTACCATCTTGAAGCCAAACATTTAACACATGGACCTTTGGGGAATATTTAATATCTAACTCACAGCAACTTTTTTTTTAATATTTATTCTCAAGAAATTGGACATGATGAATCTAAGTGAGATTTTCTTGCATTTCTCTTGCTTAAAATTATTCGATCTCTTAAAATGTTAATTCTCAATTCTTTCATCTCCTTCTTAATTCCTGATTATTCATATATTGGGCCATTTGATGATTTTTCCCCTTGATACTGTTATTTCTTAATTTATTTCCCCACTTTTGGTTGCTTCAATTTAGATTTTAATTTTATAGATTCTTTCCTGTTTTAAAGGGCAAAAATCACTCAAAGTGTGGCAACTCATGGTCTTTTACCATCTTACCTCAACTACTGTCCATATGCAAGGCTTTCCACATACCCACATCTGTGAAAGTGAAATTTCTAGAAAGAGATATAAGCATAGATATAAATAGTTAAAAAGGTGATTTGTCTGCTTTCTTTCTTTTTTCTTTTTTGAGCTGCCTTTCTCAAAGGTCAGAAACATTAAACTTCAAGGATTGTCCAAAGAATCTTGATGGCAAATTTTGTTTGGGAGAGAGGGATTGTAACCATGTACACACTGGGAAGTGCTGTTTAGATCCTCTTTATCAAAGAATTTGCAGTTGTACTGAAGTCAGTAATTTTAGCTGCAAATAACAGCAAACCCCACCATTTGTGGCTTATATAATAAAGATACATGTTATCTTAAATGATAATCAGAATTCTAGATGAAAGTAGTTCTGGAGTCTGTTCAGCAGGTAAACATTAACATGAATCTCACCCACATGAATTTAATAGTAAAAAGCTCCAATCTTTAAGTAAACTCAATGTCCCCCTCAAGTTCAGACATACAGCTTGTCCTATGGCATGCTCCCCACCCCAGGAAGCCTACATTGGTTGACTGAAAAGGAAAGTGGATAAAAGTCTGGTCACTTAGCCCAATATGGGATACTGATAAGCAATAGTTACTCTAGAGATCAATGCTGGGTTAAGACTTTGTTGGGTCTTTATTAATGTCTGACTTCTTCCTTTTCTCAATCCCATTTCATGCATCTCCTGTTTTCTTCACTGGCATTTATTCCTAACAGTGTAGTATATCACAAAATCTTTAACAGCATCTTATTTTATACAACCAAACAAATCAAGTTTAAAAACTGGTTTACTTACTGATTGGTTACCAAAAGACCCCATAGAGCAGATTAACAAAGCTTTAGGTGAATGTCTTAATTTCTAATCAGAAATGAGGATAAGAAACAACTTTTTATTCACATGAGATAGATTACAATGTACATTTACAATTTTGTGCTAAAGCTCTGTTAACTCTTCTGTTTCTGTTGTATATTGTGAAGAAATTTGGACCATCCATTTGTTTTTTCAGATTGCTATATTGATCCATTGCATGAATGATGTTAAGCCAATTTGGCATTCCAATGGTATACCCTTCCGAGTGAAGATAAACCCTGTAATAATTCAAGAGCTGGGAACATCTCTTATATTGTAGGAACCCAGTAGTTAGGAGCATAGTGAGGTATTCTATTAAAAAAAATTGTTACATCTTTCACATTCTATCAAAAAGGATCAACAACACCTGAACACCTGGTGAGACTTTTTAGATTGTGATAACACCTTATCCCGCTTGACAATTCTACTTTGGCTCATTTATAGGTTGATATAAAACACTGCCAATTTTTAATGAAACTAAGTACAGGAATAAATTATCTGGGAGGTCTAAGCTTCTAGGCATGTTTCATGTCTACCAGGGTGCATGCAATCCAATCTTTGGTAGGAGAGGTTATAATTATGAGAAAATGTGCTGAATGAAGTCTAGGGTAACTTCTAGAGGGAGTACAACATAATACTCTGAAAAAGAAGTTAAACAAGGAAAGTATAAGTTTGTTCTGCTTTCCAAAAGGATGCCAGTGTAAGATATTATACAAACTTCTTAATACTCTGCTCATACATCATGGCAAAGTCTAAGTTCTGTATGGATGTGGTGCCATCCTTCATGATGCACTGTATTAGAGAGCTTTAAATAACATTGTAATTCCAATAGGAAAGCATGAGTCCAAAATAAAGGGTGAAATCAGGAGCAGTCTCATTTGTCATCATTTGCAGTGGCAAATAATGGTATTGTGTGCTTCCATTCCTTGCAACTCTGAGCCTTGCAGAGTTATAAGTTCTGTTCTCTATAGCTTCATAATTTCACCACATAACACTGAAAATAATACATTCGTTATAAATTGTGGTTGCTGACTGGTATCTTGGGCACTTTGTATACAGGGATCTGCAGACTTTTGGCAGAAGTATTGACCTTGATCATCGGGAGAAACAGGGTTACACAATAGATGCAGGGTGAAATACACAGAGCCTTGAAACCTTACTCCTAGCTCAATTTCCCTTTAACGGAAAAGTATAGTAACTCTTGTTCTAGAAGAGGTGAGAAAATATCCCAGACCAGTTGTGAATGAAGGTCTTTGTGACATCAACAGGCAAATCCTAAGTTAGCAGAGATGGTCACTTTAGGTATAGTGGATGATGCAAATAGACAATGTGACATTGATACCAACTTCAGGGGCAGAAGCTGCAGCCCATCCTAATTTCTAACTTTCTTTGAAGAGAAAAAACCCACCAGAATCCTAGAGGAACTTTTATCAGATGAAGTACATATGGATACATTGTGTGGACTGCTACCCAGATTTCCTCTCAAGGAATAACTGAAGGAAGGAGTGTGTCTGCAGGTGTAGAGCATGTGAGCTGATAAATGACCACATGCTGTGCCTTGTCCTTACAAGGAGGGAGAGTGTGGACAGTCTCTTGCCAAAGGGTATGTTAGTTAGGCTGCTGCTCATGGGGAGTTGTGATCAAAATGAAATTATCTCCTATCCTATTGTTACAGAGACTTCATCTGACAAGCTTATATTTGTTTATAGCCCTGTATTTGCTGTTGTAAGCTCAGTTGAGATCCTTGGAGCAAATATGCACCATCAATCTTTTATTTTATGCTTCAAGATAAATCCAGTCACTGAGATAGAACTTGCCATAACAGAAGATAATAAAAGTATATTTGACATGCATTCTATACTCCCTGAGATATTAAACAAGTGGAAGATAGGTTTGAGGACTTTCCTATGGAAATCTCATGTGTTCCATCAGAGGCTGCCTCATTGCAATCGTCACTGGCCTAAGCCTTCCTTCTAAGGAAGGCAGAATCAGAATCCCTGATCTCACAGCTTGTGTCCCTCCGTTTTGAGCATGGAAGCCTGGCATGGACCCAGATCTCTCTTTTGTCTTTCCTGCCACCTGGCGAAGTTGGCTCTTGGCAAGTAGTGGAAGTGGGAGAGCTGTATTCTTTTTAGACTTCAATATATAGAGATTTCCAAAAACAGAAATTTAACTTGAAATGTTGAATGATATTTGAGATGTGCTAGAGAAGAGTTCATTCATTAATCCCAGTTTTCCAAAAGCATATTTCTCATTACCTTCTGAACACCCTAGAAATAATATTTGTATGTTACTTAACTAGCAAATACCTTCAAATGTATATTATTTCAAAATAGGTAAGAGGAGAGAGAATAGAAAACTAAGGCAGATAGGTTCGGAGAGTTTTTTTTTAAAGTCAGCTCTGTGCTGTTTTCACTACATTAAGTCAATGTTTTGCATAAACTCAGATTACCAGTATGAGGCCCCCTATCTAGCATACAGTAGATACCTAATATGTACATATTCATGTTTGTTCAGTGACAACCAAAGAGGAATTTTAAGAGCTGGGCACTCAATGATGTTAACTGAAACAACAACAAAAAACAAAAACAAACAAACAAACAAAAAAACAGCAATATCTCTTATTTGAAGGGCTGGTACTCATGGGTGCCATTAGACCTGTAGAATTCAGATTAGGCAAAAGTACTGGGAAAGAATTGATTGCATAGAACAAGCAGACTTTCTGCTTTTTTGAGGTCTTAGCTAGGTACTTTAATGCACAGCCCAGCTTGTGTTCTTTGAGTTTAAATCCTACTTTCTCCTTGTGTTCAGTGAACATGAGGACCCCATATACTGCTTTTATCAGTGTTTTAAAGTCTCACACATTCATTTGATCAGCATCTTTCTTAAGGAATTGTTGAGCTTTTAGGATACAGAGCTTCATCAACCCTGGTCTTCCCTATAGGAGTTCATCTATGAAAGAAGAAAGACATTTAAGACATAATCACATTTGGTAAATATCATATGTCAAGCCCATAGCCTATATGTATTTGAAGAGTAATAATGAATATGTGCATTCTGACTTTTCTCTACTTCAGAAATAAGTTAGCAAGCCATTCCTCATAAAAATATATACAATTTTAGAAGATTTAAAAAACAAAGAAAGAAATGACAAACTCACATTTCTTACCCCATGCCCACCACAGCATCACAGTAGCAAAATAAAGTTTGCTTGCCTCTACCAGGGAATCATCAAAGATATAAACTTAAATTGTTCAGAGACAAATCCAATGAAAATCCTAAAATTAAAGTCAGAGAGGACTGGTGGTGGTGGTGGGGGGGGGGTTAAATTTCCATTACATAAATATGTTGCTTGCATATAGGATGGAGAAAAATGCACAGGGGGAAGGTGACCCTTCAACTTTGAACATGACATCACTATAAATGTCTCTTGTTATGGTTTAGATATTAGGTGTCTCTCAAAAGATCATATGTGAGATAATGCAAGGTTTAGAGGAGAAATGATTGGGTTATGAGAGTCTTAATCTAATTAGTAGATTAATTCTCCTTTGGGATTAACTGAGGGATAAGTGAAGGCTGGCAGGGTTTGGCTAGAAGAGTTGGCGGTATGCCTTTGGGGTATATATTTTGTATCTGGTGAGGGGAATCTCTCTGCTTTCTAATTGTCATGTGAGCCACTTCCTTCTACCACACTCTTCCACCATTATATTCTGCCTCACCATGGGATGGAGCCGGCTGTGTATGGGCTGAATCCTCTGAAACCATGAGCCTCCAAATAAAACTTTTTCTTCTCTACAATTTTTATTGTCAGGTATTTTATTCTGAGTGCTTTCTCCTCTGATTTTGTCAACTAGGATCCTATAAGGATTTGAGGAATAGCTGTAATAGATAATATCATCCACTCCAAACTTATTTTCCCTCCTTCCTGCCCATATCTCTCTGTATTCACTCTGAGAAAATGAGGGAGGCTTAATGTACTTTGAAACGCGGCAGAGCCCAGAGTCAACATGACATGAAATATCTCAACTCCTCACTGTGAGCTGTGTCACCATAAGCAAGCCATGACTCCTCTCTGGGTCTCACTTTGACATTTATAAAATGAAGGACTTTGTCATTTTTTTTAACCAAAATGTGCTGTGTGCTTATTTGTTCAACACTTTGCTAGCTGCTGAGGATGTATTGCCAAGTCAGAGTTAACTCCCATCTCCAAACCCATGATAACCATGTAAGTTAACTTTGCATCATTGTGACCAAAATATCTGATAAAAAGAACCTAGAATAAGAAAAGTGTTTTGGTTCCTTGTTTCAGGTGTTCAATCTGTACTCAACAAATTTCATTCCTCTTGGCCTGAAGAGAGACAGAGCATCATGGTGAAAGGGCACAGTGGCAGAAAGCTATTGAGCTCATAGCAGCTAGAAAGCAGAGGGAGAAAAAGAGAAGGAGGAGTCAACAAAGCATATTCCTCAAGGGAACACCTCACTGACCTACTTCCTCCAGTCATACTCTACTTCCTTACAATTAGAACCCAGTAATACATTCAAATTCTTAATTCATCTAATGGATTAACTAATGGATTAATCTACTAATCAGGTTACAAACAGCTCTGATGATATAATCATTTCACCTCTGAACATTCCTGGATTAACTAGTATGTGAGATTTTGGGGGATACCTCATATCCAAACCATAATAATAAGTGACATTGAGGGGTAAAGATTATCAGTTATACTCTCAGGAAATTCTGTGTCTGTGTGATGCTGGGATGTCCCTTTACTTTTTGCATATCTGGATGCATGGTGACTGGATGTGTTTCCTTTTTCCTTTGATTTCTAAGGATAATGGAGAATTAGATTGTCCTAAATAATTTCCCACTGTCCCAGACCTGCAAAATAGTTTTACATAACAGTCTTCTATAAGTGGCTTAACTTCTAGATGCCTCAGTTTTCTCACATTTAAAATAGCACATGCTAAAGGATATAATTTAACAGATACCATTTATAAATGGTGCCTTTTCACAGCTAACATGCTTCAGTGCTTTCCATTATATACAGTTCTATAGTTCACAAGGCCCCTCAGAAGTTTCCTCATGTCCCTCAGAAAACATCCATCCTAACTCTTCAATTCATATCTTATAGCATATTAACCTTGCTGCCTGCTTTTTTCTATTTTTATGAGTTGAAGGGGCCCTAGGAATGAGTTTTGGGAAAGAAGATGGTTTCTGGCTACACTGAGACCCCTAAGGAGGCGAGGTTAAGTGCTGGTACCAGAGACTGGGCAGAGATTGACCCCTGTGTTAGGGAAGGAAGGATACATGTGCTGCTGAGAATAGGATGGACAGGAAAGTGAGGGACAACTTTTTGCTGTCAGGGGTTCATGCAGTTTCTCTAGCAGCTCTAGTACCTCCTAGAACACACAAGACAGCCCAAGCAGGTCCATGTAATGATATTATTTAAGAGGGGGTGCCAATGTTGTATAGGCCATGAAAGATCTCCTCCTTTAATGGAAATAAATTCTGATGTGAAGCTGGAAACATGGTTTGTGTTGGTTGCAGATGGGGGACACCAAGGTACCAAAAGGAGGGATACTCTTGAAAATAGGGGTCAGAGCCTTGAAGGACTTGTGATAGGCTGAGTAACAGCCCTCCAAACAATTACTCTAATGTCTAATACAACCTTTCTCCTTGTGGTTTTAGATTCATTTATTCTGCCTTCCTCTGACAGCTTCCTAATGGGACATAGAAATGCAGATGATTTTTCTTGCATTAAGGTTCAAAGATTCTTTGGATTGAAGACTTGGTTAATGGTGTTTTCTGTCCACACTGATATGTACATTAGAAACGTACCTGTCACATTTTTTTTTTTGCATGCTTTTCTTCTCCAAACCTCACATCTCACTCGAGAGAACTTTACAGACAAGAGATCTTGTCTTTTTCATGATTCATAGTTGATTACTATTTTATGATTTGCTGAAATATTTTTAAACTCATGATCTTATCTCATATTTCATTTTTCCCTCAAGAGACAATTCTTGGTGATGTCTTTATTTTTCATTTAGTATTTTATCTTTTATATTTCATTGATTTCTACTATTCTTCAATTTCCCTTCTTCTATTAACCTTGATATTGATTAGTTCTGCTTTTTCTAGCTTCTTAAAGTTAAATTGTTTAGATTATTGATTTTTAGGCCTTCTTTTTTTTAGTATAAGTATGTAAAGCTGTATATTGTCTACTAAGAAGTATTATAACTGTACCTATTAAATTTTAACACAGTTCAATATATAATCTAGCATCCTTCATGATTTTCTCTGACTTATGTGAATAAAAATGTGTATAAAGAAATGTGTATAGTCGGCACATAATTCGGTAAAGTCCTAATTTTTTTCTCATTGAATTTTAATTTAATTCTATAATGGTTAGAGAATGTATTTCATATGTTTTTAAACATTTTTAAATCAATTAAAACAGTATGTATTCTAGAGTATAGTTTTGCCTTGAGAAAATTTATGTATTTAAAAATTTGTGTGTGTGTGTGTGTGTGTTTGTTATAGTGTTCTCTTCTTGGTAATTATTACAGTTTCCTCATCATCCCGTTACATTGTATGCATGTATGAATATGTAACAAGAAATTCCATTACGTACAACAATAATGCACCAGTAAAAATGTGGAAAGAGAAAAAAAAGATATTTTCACTAAATAACAGTTAATAAACAGTAAATCTGAGTCCTTATTGCTGGTGTGAACATTGGTGGAAAGGCATTTTTCTACTAGATTTTTTTTTCTTGCAGATTCACTTGGATGTATGCACAAATATGTGTATGTATATGTTTCCTGAAATACTCTCTGTAAAAGCAAAAGACTGGAAATATCACTGAACACAAAGGATGGGATAGTTTGAATTAAATGTCATTTGTGTAATGGGATAAAGATATTAAAAATAAAGGGGAATTGTAAGTTTAGCTGCTATGAACATTGACGTGGCTGTGTCACTATAGTATACTGATTTTTAAGTCCTTTGGGTATAGATAAGGAGTGGGATAACTGGGTCAAATGTTCTATTACAAGTTTTCTGAGGAATCTCCATACTGCTTTCCATAATGGTTGCACCAATTTGCAGTCCGACCAGCAAAATGTGTACCTTTTTCCCCACAGCCTCACCAACAATTGTTGTTATTTATATTCTTGATAGTTACCATTCTGACTGGAGTGAGATGGAATCTTAGAGTAGTTTTGATTTGCATTTCTCTAATTGCTAGAGATGTTGAACATTTTCTCATATATTTGGTGACTATTTGTATTTCTTCTTTTGTGAAGTGTCTGTTCAGTTCCTTAGCCTACATATTGATTAGGTTATTTATTTATTTATTTATTTGTTTATTTTAGTGTTAAGTTTTTTGAGTACTTTATATATCCTGGCAATTAATGCTTTCTCTGAGGTGCATGTGGTAAAGATTTTCTCCCAAACTCTAGGCACTTTCTTCATGTTATTGATTGTTTCCTTTGCAGAGAAGAAGCTTTTAGTTTGAATCCATCCCATTTATTGATTCTTGATTTTGCTATGAAACCAAACTTGGTGTCTCTCAACAGATGAATGGATAAAGAAAATGTGATATATATATACAATGGAATATT
>NW_026000243.1:12092268-12112826 GCF_001458135.2 Marmota marmota marmota | reverse complement strand
TTTTGGAAAGACTGCCGACCACTCTTTACGAGTCACTCTTGTTGGTTTTTTTTTTTTTTTTTTTGACTCTCTTGTTTTCATCCTTCACATAGTTATCATTATAACTTTTCTCAAAATGAGAAAGATGAAATTGCTGTCTGGATTAAAAATGAAACAATTGCAAAAGTAATTTAATCTGTGTATTAGGCTCTTTGTTGACTCTATAATACCTGCAGAGTCACATGGAACATGGAGCTATTCAAACAACCCAGGGCACATCTGCTCTATGATACCCGGGTTTTCCACCCATTATTGTTCCTACATTCACAGACTATTCCTATTCATCAGACTATTTCTCAGATAAATCATTTACCTTCAAATTCACACACCTATATGATGTTTTCTTTTCCTTGCCTGAAATGTCTAATTTCATTCTCTACCTGTAGAATTCCAATTTACCCATGAAGAAGAGCTCAACTGTCCCACTGTGTGAAACCTTCTCTGATGTCCCTATAGATATCCCCATTCGTGTTACCACAGAGGACTAATCATCCCTCTGCTGAGTCACTTATCATAGGACTGAACAGTCTATTTATTACCCATTGAGAAGTCTTCTTATCAGAATCAAAGGCTCAGTGACAACATGACAATATGACTTCATCTTGTCTTGGCCTTCCCTAAATCCCTGATTCATTTCTACTGTAATGGTTATCTTCAAGAAACATGAAAAGATCCCAGACGTCATTTAGCCTAATTGTCTTACTGTCTAGATTAGGATTCTAAGGTTCTTCTTTCAAGTAGTCACTGCAGAATTGAACTTTCCACAATGAATATTTATTGTCTGATCATAGGTTCTGGAACCCCAGGCAGTCAAGAAAGGCAGACCAGAAAAGTCACTGTTCTCATGCAGGTCACCATTTGAGGTAGACAATAACAGTGACATCTGCATATGTGTTTGTGTGTGTCTGTATGTGAGCCTGTCTGTGTGTGGGTGTGGTGATTTCAGATAGTTTTAAATGTAATGCACAAATTAAAACAATGAAAGCAAGTGACTGAAGCCATGATCAGGATAAAACTCTGAGGAGGTGATATTTATGCTCAGATGAGAAGGAGGAAAAGGAGTCAGCCAGATAAAGTCCTAGGGAAAGAGAACTTTAGACATAGTGAACAGCAAGTTCATGGCACCACATGAAAAGAACTCATTCATAGGTAGAGAGGAATGGATCAAGTAAGGCTACATCACCATGTTATAGGGTTTTGTTTCTAATCCTAAGAAAGATTGACTGATTGCCTAAAGCAAGTTCTGAATAAAAGTATAATATTATCAGGTTTGTCCTTTGAAAAAACAGACTTTTGTCTAATATGAGAAGAATGAATGAGAAAGAGGAAGTAGGGTATTCAGTCAACCTTGTAAGTTCCAGGAGTGGGTGGGCCTGCACTGGTCAGTCTTCACCCTAGGTGTTCTCCTAAGAGGCTGAGGCCAACAAACAAGGTCTTTGACCAGGGTGTGGACCCCCACTGAGGTCTTCCCTGAGGAAAATGAGCACTAGATGATGATCTCAGAAGCCCCACAAGAGCAGAGTAGTGTAAGAGTGGGTTTAGGCCAGTGATTGATGGGGAGTGTTAGTCTGAAGTAGGAAGACTTGAAGACTTGTAAGGCTTGAAGACACTTAAATTAGTGCAACCATTTACACCAAATTATATCAGACCATGATTTTCTCTAATCATATGATTCCATCTTGTTGGAGAGGGGAGAGGAAGAAGGGTTTAGAATCAAGGACTCTGAGATGTCAAAAAAGGGAATTTACTTCCTATTGATCCATTGATGGTGTGTGTGCTTTGGGTAAACCATACTGTGCTCTTATTTCCAGTGATTTCTTTTATCTTCAACTCTGAGATATTTCCTACAGCGTCCCTTGACCCATACTCCTCTTTCTCAGCTCAAGGAAGATCAGCTCAATTTGACATTACAAGAGCAAAAAACTATATAAGATAATGTTTTCTGAAACAATGGTTAATGTCCAAAGCTTCTACTCACTGGTTGGGTCCTCTTCTCAGCACAGCAGCTAAGCCTTCAGAGAACCATGTGCCTTGGTTACTCTGCTCATTTCCACTGTTCTGACAACTCTCCAGGTAGAAGCTTATTGTAGAATAGAATTGGCTTTGAGTATTTTGATAAATTTTTGATGACCTAGTTGTGACTAATGAAAAGCCAGAGTTTGGTACTGGCCTCACTTTGATGCTGGAATAATCAAGGGCATCAGAATTAGCAGAGAAGTTTTTGGCAAAGGCAGACTAGATGGTCTTTCTGTGGAAGATAATGATTTAGTAGAGCTGTACTCACCCAGAAGTTTACATTTATGAAGGCATTCCTGAAGATACAAGGATTTACTGCAAAAGAGCATTTGAGAATTAATGCATTACAAGGTCTAAATATTCTTCCTCATATAACAATTGATCTTCAGTGATGGAGTAAATTATTCAGGGTGTGTATCATCCAAAAAGGATACTTCTCTTTGACATTTGAGATAGAGAGACCCTTAAAGGAGCTTTTAGTCATTTTCCAAATGAGGGAAATGTCTCCCAGAGTGTAAATGTGACTTGCTCAAGTTCACACACACATATTATGGTTTGGATCTAAAAATGTCCCCCAAGTAGCTCATATGTTAGGCAATATAGCAATGTTCCAGAGGTGAGATGATATTACATTATAAAAATTGTGACCTCATATGTGGATTAATCCTTTTGATGAATTAATCATTTGAACAGATTTTAGTATGATAACTATAAACAGATAGAGAACGACATGAAGGAAGAAGGTCACTGGAGGCATGTCTTCTGACTATATGTTTTCCTGGCTCCTATTTTACTCTCCCTGCTTCCTGGATGCCATGAGCTGAGCTGCTTTCCTCCACCATGCTATCACAATGTTTCTGCCCTGGAACCAATTAACCATAGATAGAAATCTGAAACAGGGAGAACAAAATAAATTCCTGCAAATGACCAAAAAAAATCTTAATAACATACCAAATATTAAAAACAAAAACCCCTAGAGTTAGGGACAGTTCTCTGATCTCTTAGTGATCTAGAAGACACTGCATATCTAAGACCAATTTCTGCTCCTGGAATTTGACAAAGCCTCAATTCCTAATCAGCACATGCCCCCCCTTACCAGCTCAGCCTCTCTCTTATACATGGAAACCCATTGAACTTTGGATATTATATGTTTTTGGACATTATATTGTTCTAGTAGATGTCATCTATGCTGACTTTAGCTTCATTTACACCTCCCTTAATCAGCTAAGAGAAAACTACACTGGGTGGTGTGGGTTAGGCTACAAAAGGGATCTCAGAATTTTCTAGATGTTCTGTACAAAAAACTCAGGGATGTGAGAGCATGGTGTGGTTGAGCCATAGCACAAACAATAATTGTAACCATGAAGGGAAATAGATCCACTTTATGATAGCTCTGAATCCCTGATTGCATACCCTATCTCCTCTATCTTTTCTACCTGTTCACTTTTCTTGCAAAAATAGAAACAGAAGATCAGAGAAGATCATGGCTTCTGGTGATTGGGAGAGGATAGTGGCATTAATTTAATTTAGTTAATTAAATTTAATTTAACGATCATTTAATAGAGCTCTTCTGTTCCAGATTTTTCTCACTTCACTTGTCTGCCTTCATCACCTCTTCTTATTGCCCCTATGGGGAGTTCTGAGATGATATAGTGGATATTGTCCTTGATTCAAACCTCATTGACAGGATCTGTGCCCTTGTTATAGACCCTCTCTGTTGGCCCCAATCTTAGGGCCATGTGCCCCATTCTAGATTATTTTAGTCAGCTTTTGCATTACTGTGACCAAAAGACCTAACAAGAACAACTTTAAAGGAGGAAAAGTTCATTTTGGCTCATGGTTTCAGAGGTTTGGTCCATAGGTAGTGACTCCACAGCTGTGAGGTTCAGGTGAGGTAGAACATCATAATGGAAGGGTTAGATAGAGAAAGAGAAAGCGAACTCTACTCACCAGAAAGAGAATATAAACCCCAAAGTCAAGTCATTGACCTACATCCTCCAGCCACACCCAACTTGCCTATAGTGACCAGTGAACTAATTCATATCATATGTCACCCCTGAAAATTGTTGCATTGCCTCACACATGAGTTTTTCTGGGGACACTTCACATCTAAACCACAACACAGGTCAAGGGGCTGGGGAGTTGGGGCCCTCTCCTTGAAGTCCTAGTAACCCCAGATACAACCTGTACCAGGGGCCTCTGGTTTTGGTTTTCACTCAGCAAAGTAGAGAACAGCGAGTCCATACACACATGCTACCTCTACTGTGATGAATACTAAATTCAGGCTATCCTCTAGAACACCAGTTCACTCTTACAGCAGCTGCTACTCTCCAGTTCTGGAAACTTCCCCAGGCAATCCCAACTTAGAACAACAAGAGGCTTCTGGGAGCTACCAGTCCCTACCCACTTTTCTCTTAACTTTACCACCGTTCAAGTTCCTCCCTGAATTACTCAGAGGACAGATTGTTTCATAAATTCTTAACAACATATTTGGAACTAACAGCTTAATCATTATAATGCATTATTCAATCAACTAGAAGTGTTTTTTTTTTTTTTTTTTTTGGTGTGAGAAAGAAACCACCATGAAATATGTCTTTATTTTAAGTACATCTGTTGTTTCTTGGAAGCAATTAGCTCTCAGCAAATCATTGATTTTATTTTGTTGTGCGACTAAGACAATGTGTTCTAATTAAAGACCATGCATGAATCTAAACAAATTTGCCTTATTTGTAAAAATGGAACTTTCATCCTGTTACGTATAATAATCTTAAACATGCTGGATTTTCCAGGTATTCCAAGGTTCACTGTGGGGAGTGAGGACATGAGGTGGTGAGATCAGTGTTATGTTTTCAGGGATATCCCAGCCCACCAAGACCCATCCAGACTTCTAGTATGAGAATCCAGCCTCTACCTTCTTCTCCTGCCTATGTAACTCTGACTCCCACATTGAGGAAGCTGCACAGAGGTCCCTGGCTGCTTCCTGTCCTGCATTGTGACTCAGGTACCCAGGGGGTAACCTAGCTGATAGGCTCCTCAGCTTCTGGGATAGGGTGTAAGCTGGGACTATAAAGACCAACAGTCAGGAAGGAAGTGGCTTTTGAAACTGGGATTCTTCCCTGAAAGAATATTTCTCAACCTGGAGTCTCATATCCAGGTTCTAACCGCAAAAAGGTAGGGGTCAAGGGAGGCAGGACTGAGATATGGTGCCAGGAGGAAAGAGAGGAAGAGAAGAGAGAAGCAGAATGAGGTTTATTGAGAGGTCTGCAGATGAGACGTATTTTGAGACAACTAGAGGAATAGAATTGAAAAAGGAGGTTGACTTGATTGGGATTTTCATGACTTTGTGGCTACATCAAGCACAAATAGTGGAAAATTAGAACAGAAATGGATTTGTCCTTTACACAGGATTTCCCTAAAACTTATTTTTTCACATAAATGGATTGGTCTTGGCTGTGTCTCCTCGCACACTCCAGATTCCTTCCTAACCTTATGCATTTCCTTGCCACCTCAGAGCTGAGGTCCCTGTTCCTCCCCATCCATTATACAACCTTCCTCTTCTGGATTCTTCCCAGGGCCTTCTCTCCCTTGCATATCACTAAATAGTTGTGTTATTCAAGGAGGAGTAGAGCCTTCCCAGCCACAGCCACATATTCCTGTGACCCTAGAGCTGGGACCTTCAGATTCCATGCAACAACTCTACACACAGTGAGCAACTTGGTGGGCTGACTCAATGCGGAGTACTCTTCTCCTGCCATGGTCTGGAAAAACAGAAAGTACAGGTAGCCAATACCCATGAAGTAGATGGGTGCTGACTGGTGGGAAACTGGAGACACAGGAAGTCTACCGAATCTGTCTTCTATTCTCTACTGTCAGCAGCCTTGACACATAGAAAAATCACATCAGTGACACTGGCTTCACAATAATAGCTATACCCTGCTTCGCTCCAACTTTATTCTTCACCCTTGTTCCCTGAGGTTTCATACATTAATATGTTGATAGCACAAAAGCTTTTGTCTCAGGCACAATTTTCAAAGATTCTGGGTAAAGATGCAGTCTGAAACAGGGAATGGACAATAGAGGCATTAGAGTAGATAAAGGGAGCTGGTGTTAAAGTGGGGCTAGGGAGTCTAGGATCTGGGGGTAATGTGGGCAATTCAGAACACTGAAAACAGAACATTAGAGAAGATTCAAGGAGGAGTAGCATGAACATGCTCAAAGCCAGGAGGCTCAGAGCTCTTGTAACAAGAGAAAGCTTAGAGCAGAAGTAAAGATGCAGGTTCAGAGCTGGTTTTGGTTCCTGGAGTGCCCAAACAGAGGGCAAGTGTATGTGTGCAGCAGGAGTGGGGTAATATGTGCAGCCATATTCATCCTCCTCTGCTGACATCAAGCATGCACACCACATATGTGGCAGTCAGAACAATTTCCCTGCATTCTCCTAGACTTCCTTACCAAAACATTGTTTTCCCTTGGGTCCTGAGCTTATGCTTAAAACTACGTTCACTAAGAGAACTCACTGAAAACTGTTAAATTTACATAAACACTAAATGACAGGATAAGAATGTATAAGGGACTAGCCAAAGACAGACTCACATAGAACACTCTTCAGGGGTCGTTCACCAATTAAGCTTCTGCTTGTTCTTTCCCCATGGATCCCTGAACAGCATTACCCACCTCCAGTCTTGATGAATGATGGCATCATTTGCTGACCACAGAAACTCACTTGAGTCTTTGTGCTTGGGATTTTTATTGGAATTTGACCACATATTACTTGCATGCTACCCTTTATTTTCCAGTGCCTTCAGAGTCAAAATTGGTATTATGTGTTCCACATCATCGTCACTCATTGTAAATAGCCCTGTCATTGACACCATTGTTCAGCTGTCCATGACCAAAGCCCCCAGAAAGCAAAAGCATTCCTAGGAAGAGAAATTTCCAGTGGCTTAGAGATGACCTCCTCACAGATGAAGACAAAATTTAGATCTTTGCTTGGGAAAGGTTTATTATCCATTGGACACACCTGCAGCCTCTGCCCTTTGTTAAAGATTGATGATGAGGAAGAGTACAGATCATTTCTCCAAATACCTGGTCACCATATATTGCCCCTGGGAAGTGAAAGCCCCTTCCTAGCTGTGAAGGAGGAGGCTCTATATTTCTCCATCTACAATCCATTAGGCTGATTATGGTCAATAGCCTTTGACTTAAGGTGGATGGGAATGTTGGTTTACAGCAGAGGATGAACAATGTTCTTTAGTGTCAAGGTGAAGGAGAGTCAGGGATACTTCTTAAGGGAGGTCAAATGTGATGGGGTGGATAAGAGCAATATACTTTGATGGGTAGAACAGATAAGGGTCAATGGGGAGGCACTCCAGAGTCAGTAAGACTTTAATAAATACGCTGGAAGGCATAGGCATGCTCAAGTAGCAGCAAATGACCTGCTCTGATTGTGTTTGCATTGCCACAGCATTCTCACTTGAGATGAATCAGATTATTATCAGCCATAGTTGGGGACAGGCCTTAGAGAAGCATTAAAAGCATATTCAGGAATTAGAAAGACATAAGTAATGTACCCTGAGTTGCACAGAAACTTTTCTCTCACTCAGACTCTGAGCTTTCATTTAATTAGCTTTCTAGTGGGCTACTTTCTTCACTAAGTTAACCTGGGACAAGAATAACACTGGATGTTCTGTGTCGTATCAGAGAAGAACTGTCCATCAACTTTTTTGCCTGAAGAACAGCAATCCTAAGGTGGAAAGAATGTACAGCCAGCAGTCTGAGATGGACTCACAATCTGAGCAACCTTCTCTTCAGAAGGCCTTTCTCTCACAGGTCATGGCCAACTGGGCATCATTCCATTAGCTCTACTATGAGTATAAGAAGTGTATGTACAAATTTTAGTTTTAGTCACATTTCTGTCTTGTTCTCTAAAAATGTGCTTGTGTGTGCTTGTATGTGCCTGCATGTTTGTGGGGTGTGGCATTTCATACACACAGATGTANCATATGATATATATATATGTATACACACACACATATATATATATATATATATATATATATATATATATATATATATATTGCACACATATATGTTCACTTATAATTACATGTGTGTTTGTGTTCATGCTCATTCTGTACTGCAACCCACATTTTTCATCTGCACAGAGACTGTCACAGGGTGTTTCTTTGTTTATTTCCTGTGGATTTTAATTAGAGAAATACCCTAAACAGTCAATTAACCCTTTCTTTCTTTATTATATACTTTTATTTGTTTATTATTATTATTTTTTATGTGGTGCTGAGAAGTGAACCCAGTGCCTCATCAGTACTAGGCATGCACTTTAACCCTGAGCTATAACCCCAGACCATCAGTTATCCCTTTCTTGTCTAAAACAGCTAGAAAAATCTGGAATCAGATGGCTTGAAAAGGCTGAGTGTAAGCAGGCCTACAGCAGAACCCAGGCCTGAGTTTTTTCTGGAGTCAGGGTGAGGAGGGCTGGAAGTGTTGATAGGAAATATTTCTGAGAACACAAAACACTGCTAAATTGTTTCCTAGTTTTCTTGTGGCAAAGATATATTTCCCAGTTTGGGACTTAAGAGTTGCAAACCCCTTCAGGCTGTGAACAATGGACAACATTGATTCACTGTCCCTGTGTATGTGTGGAGGAGGCCACCCACCTTCTTACTTAATTTTTTAAAAAAAACAATTTTTACTGTTTGAGATGTTCTAAGACTGCCCAAAATGCATGTTCTACCTCCCCCTCTCTGTTTTTAATACCTTCATATTATTTATTTATTTTTGTTTGGTGCTGAGGATCAAACCCAGGGTCTTGTGTGTACTAGGAGAGTGCTCTACCTCTGAGCCACAACCCAAGCCCCTATCTCCCCCTCTTATTTATTCCTTCCATCTTCCTTTTCTTCCATCTTTCCTCCCTATGGTTAGTAGCTATTCAGTCATGAATGGGTGATCAGGGAAAAGACAATGAAGGGAGATTGAAAAACACAGGAAGCCTTATCTTACAGGTAAGCACCTAGAAGGAGGGGATCTGCTATACTAAAATATCCCTCAGTCATAATTTTATTCCATTAAGAAAGACTGTTGTGTCAAGATCATTTAACGCATTACCATGTGGCCTGGACCCTGTCTCATCACTGAAAATATCACAAACCCCAATTGCCCTGGCAACCAGAACATCAAGACCCTCACAAGAAAGGTTGTTGAGGGCTATTCAAAGGGTAACAAAGGGTTGGACATGTATTCCCAGAGGTTAGGGAGGCTGAGGCAGGAGGATCAGGAGTTCAAAGCCAGCCTCAGCAACAGTGAGGCATTAAGCAACTCGGTGAGATCCTGTCTCTAAATAAAATACAAAATAGGATTGGGGATGTAGCTCAGTGGTTGAGTGCCCCTGAATTCAATCCCCGGTACCACCACCACCCCCCCCCCAAAAAAAAAAAGGAAAAAGGGTAACAAAAGGGAATAGGAATTTGATGCAAAAACAGGGAGATCCAATTTCTTTAAAATCACCAACTCTAGCACCACACCGTCTCTTCAAGTGTGCAGTTCCTCTGCTGTCATTCAAAAGTCAAAAGGTGGACCTGGATGGTATGCTCTGGAAACTTCCCTGAGACCCCCAATAAAAATGTGCATATTATTCCTCTCCTCTCAGAGAGGACCTCCCTCTTTCCTTTGAGATTGTTCTCTTTTCCATTTCCTATTTCTTTTAATAAATTCATGCTTGTTTATCTGAGAAATATGTCTGAAATCATTCTGTCATGATTTACAAGAGTCAGGGTGAATTGGGAGCTTTCACAGCTGCCTCAGCTTAACAGCAGGCCTGTGTTCTGAAATACCTCGCTTCTTGCCTACCTTCTATACTAACTTCCTCTCAGTTCTATTCCTCTCTCCCTTCCTTCCTCTTGGAAGGAAATCTCCATCCTTATCCCTGATGCCAATCCAATAATGAGGGCATGGTTTCGAGAAAAAGGAAAAATGAAGTTTTATTGCATTGCTAGCAAGGGAGAAATACAGGAAACTCCTGTCCCCAAAGCTCTAATTCTGACTGTCAGGAAAAGCAGAAAGCTTTAAAGAATCCCTTCACAGGGGCTAGGGCTTAGCTCAGTGGCAAAGCACTTTCCTAGCATGCGTGAGGCACTGGGCTCAAGCCTCAGCACCACACAAAAATAAACAAAATAAAGGCATTCTGTCCATCTACAACTACCAAAAAAGAGAAGCTCTTCACAGGCTACATTCCACCTGATGTTATGTTAAAATTTATGAGTTAATTTGGGAGATAGTCACTTCCTAATTCTTCTGATGACATTTCTGTCCTGTGGAGAACAGATAACTCAAGGTAATCATGTTCCTTGCCTGCAGGATAGGGAACCAGAGAGGCAGAAGAGGAAAATAAAAAACATGCCTCTTTTAAAATAAGCAGTAAGGGCTATATTTAAAAGGTAAAGTGAACCACTGTTACACTTTATCCCTCCCTTCTTTTCTTCCATCCCTCCATTTCTTGCATTCCTCTACAATACATCTTGAGCCCTATAATCTCTAGGCTCTGTACTAGAGCCTACACCAACAGATATGGTGTTGAATAAGAAAGAAGCATGGAGCATGGGTTATTTGTCTTATGAATTTGAAGAATGAAATTCATGAACACAAAGGGAAAAGCAAAGTATATGATTCAATGGAGTAATAGAAAGAAAGCAGAACTTCCAAAAGGGGAGTGTTCCCAAGAGAGGGTTGCAAACAAGTGTCTGTTGCCTAGGGGTTTTTATAAATTTATATGGTTAAGGAAGTTTCCCTGAACCCAATCCTAGTTACTCTTTATATGCACTTTGGTCCACTCTGGTTACCATGCCTGTTTTGGAGGGGGTCTGCGTATTAAGCAATAGATATCTCACTATCAGTTTTTCTGCTTATGTAGGAATCAGCCTGAGCTTTAAGAGGCTTGGCTTTTTGTGTTTATAGTTTCTCAGCTCTACTACATAGAAAAACTAATCTTGGAGGGTTTTCTTATATCCAAGCTGTAAAGAGACAATAAAACAAACATATTTAGAAACTGTGATTATTGCCTTGAGGAAAAACAAGTGTTGTGAAGGAGAATCACAAGACAGTTGTAAAAAATGATGTGTGGGCATGTGATGGTGAGATTTGCAAAGACTGGCCACGTGGACTTTTGGGATGGATGTAAAGGATGCACATTCTTCTTCCTCAGATCCTTACCTATATCCAGTTCTGGGTTCTGGTCAGGAAAGGAAAGCTGGAATTTCCTCCAAGTCCCCCATTATGAGACTAAAGAATTAATGGGGATCAAATGAAAAAATAAATGTAATAGTGTTTTAGAGAATTTAAGAGGTATAAACAAAAAGAACCCAAAATATCTTTCCCCACACAAACATATAACAATATAATGGAGAAATGTTCATGATAATTATAATCCTTATTTCTGTAACTGGTCACCTGGCCATACTGGTATATAGAACAACTTTCCCCACTGCTCATTTTGTATTCATTTAGTCTGCAACAAGCATGTAGCCTGGCCTGGCTCTTTACCTGGTGAGATGATTCAAATTTTGATTTCTGAAATGTCTTGGTTATTTGTACTCCTGTCTCCATTGGATTGTTTAAGTTTCCTATTGTCCTTAATCACAGAGCATGAAAGTACTAATAATACACAGGCCTTGGAAGGTTTCCTTTTGAGCCTCTGACAAGCCTCTGACCAGATTAAAAAGACATGTGTAAAGTGCTCTGTTGAGTCTAGGGAGTCAGGTTGACAGATACCCAGGAGAAGCAGGCAAATTGAATATGGCTGCAAGGGCTCCAGGGCGATGAGGATGTTTAAATCCTGTTATCAGTCTTTGTTCATATGAGATTGTACAAAGCAGATATAAACTGGGGATCAAGATAAACTTGGAGTAGTAAGTAAAAATAACTACTTAAATAGGAGAAGACTGATGTCCTGAGGGAGATTATCAAGGCAGTTTGTAAAGGTTTTTTTTCTTCTTAATTTATTCATTTTTATTTATTTACTTATTTTTCTGGCAGAAGATCTACTCTCTCCTGGGAGATAAAGTCAAATGGATGTAGGAGAGAGAGATAGAGACCACGGGCTGCATCAGGTATGCCAAGGGTTCTAGAAGCAATGGGAGCAGGAAAGCTGGAGGAGCAGATAAGCTGATGTTAACCCATTTTTGTAAGGTCTCTATGCTGACCACTTAAAGGAAATTGAGTTGGGTTCAAACTAGAAGGAAAGTTAGCTGTTGGACCTGTGTTTTGCCCTGGTAGACCCAAGTTGGGTTTTTTTCGGGATATACGAGGATGAGGAACCTACAGGGCCTTGTTCTGACAGGCTTGACTCCATAACAACAGGGACAGTGGCTTTTTCATGCTTTCTAATCCTCTTCCCTCAGCTAAGCAAGCCTCTCCTAGAAACTGAACAGCAGAGCATACTTAGGTTAGTCTTACATAATATTTCTACAGGACACATTTGCTTATTGGCAAGTTCCCCAATGACACATGGGTGCCTCCTCACATGCAAGATTCCTGTCTTCAGGTGTGGGGGATCCCCTTGAACTATTCTGTGGGTGCCTATCATATATTTTTCATAGAATAGGAAGAGTCTGGTATCTGCCAATCGTGGACAGACTTTCAGTTCTTTTGGAATTATGAGAGACAGGCTGTAAGGCACACCCTTAGCCCATATTAGGAAAGAAATCTGGCAGTCTTGAATCAATCCTGAGGACTGCGCCTCCCAGGATTGATGGGCAGCAATGTATACAGGACTGAGGCAGGATGTCTACATGAAATTGACAGACTTTAGTTCATAGCACTACAATCCCATTGGAGAGCCACAGTTCATATGAGACTGTAATCAATATTCCAATGATGAAGTAATTCATAATAAGCAATTTGAGAAAAGGTGAGTACAGGATCAATCTAAATATGTAGTTATAGGCCTGTAATCCCAGTGGCTTGGGAGGTTGAGACAGGAGGATTGCAAGGTTGAGGCCAGCCTCAGAATTTACTGAGAAGCTAAGCAACTTATTGAGACCCTGTCACAAATAAATAAATAAACAAACTAATTAATTAATTAATTGATTAAAAAGACTGGGATATAGCTCAGTTATAAACCTCCCCTGGGCTAAATTTCCAGTAACAACAAAAAAAAGCAAAACAGAAAAAAGTTATACTGCTGATGCTATTTAGTCATTTTATATAGTGGCCACTGTGTAAATGCATGTTGAGCACATTTCAACATATAAGATAGTACACTGTGTTTTTTTGTTTTGTTTTATTTTTGTTTCAAATAGCATGTGCTGACATATTTAATTAATCTTTTAGTTACTCTGGGCTATCTTTTAAACTCCAAGCAAATATGTTTGAATGAGAAAAGTCTGCAGTACATTTTTTTTTAAATTTAAAAATAAAATAAAATAAACCTGCATGCCATTGTTCATTCCCTGTTTACAGGCAAAACCATGTCTGTTTCTTTTGTTACAGGGTTGAGGCTTTCTGGAAAACTAAGGCAGCCTGAAAGCTTCTCTCTTCAAATCCTGATTCTTGTGATCAAGTCTTTTTGACTTGATGTGTTGCTCAGTGTAATCAGGGCATGAGTTTATAGAAGGGAAAGGGAAAGGGAACACTCTCAAGGGAGAGAATGGTTCCTGACAGGGAGGAGAGAGACAGCATGCTTCTCCTACACTCCAGTTTTAGTGGTGATCCCAGAGAAGTTTTCAGAGTTCCAACCAGGTGGACCTCTTGATTTTCCACTGATAGCAGAATGACATTTGACTTTTAATTCACCACTGCCATGGCAACTCTAGGTCATCTTGGCCCATGCTGATCACTTCTAATTAGATTCTTAACCACAAATTCTTAAAGATTTTATGGTTAAAAGAAATTATCCCTATCATTCTGAGTTTCAGGATCTGGTGTGTGATAAGGGTCACAAAAGTATCCCCTTTCAGGGTAACTTGAGTTCCTCTTATTAACATTATTTTGGGCCTGTATTTCTCCTGCAGATAGTTTGCTGAGGAACGTGACATGTTCTGTCCACTTAGGCCAGGCAGAGCTTCAGGGAAATTGTTTCTTTGGAAAGAATACCTGTGGTGGTCAACACAGTGGGCCCTTTTTAAAGGATTATTCCCTTAATCTTATGTTCCCACCATTCACACCTGTCTGTCGCCTATCACTTTCTTCAAAAATGGCTCTGTAAATCGACTGTGATGTGGCCCCTTGCCTTGACTCACATTCTCTAAGATGACTAGTTTTCCCAATTATTCTCTAGTGTTTTACCAATTTGACTGTTTAGCAAAATAATACAAGGATGGTTGGTGGTTTTTGATTTTTGTTTGTTTGAAATATGAATATATCTCCCCAATCTCATATAGATTGAGGCCTGGGGATCCAATGTTATAAAGCTCACAACTGGTCCTGAATTTCATCTTTATCAAAGACTAAGGACCTCACCCAATGCCCCCTCCTCCAGCACAACTACTTCTCTTTTCTTTGGTGAAAATAAAGGTCACTTCCAGGTTCTGGTCCTAATGTATCAGTAGAATGTGCTGAGGCTCTGCTGTCCTGAGGGCTGGGACTGTGGAGTTTCCATGAGTGGCTCACCAATTATAAAGAGTGAACTTAGGGGAAAAAATATGGTTACGGCATACAAAAATGGGTCTGTTTAGCATATGTGGGTATGCAGCATGCCAGGTGGGATGGGAAAAAGGACAGCACCATGGCATAAAAATGAATGAATGTTTCTATAGTCAGACATTGTTTTATACTTTATTTTTTTTTGTAATTAAAGATGGATAGCATGGGTTTATTTTATTTGCTTATATTTATGTGGTGCCAAGGATCAAACCTAGTGCCTCACACATGCTAGGCAAATGCTCTGCCAGTAAGCCACAACCCCAGCTCCTTTGTTTTCTACTTTTGATGACTTCGTGGGAAAATGATCAGACTCTTTCGAAACAGCCTTGGGTTAAACTTAATTCTTTCAATGGAACTTTAAAACTCACACAATTTTATCAATTTAAAAGACAGAAGAGAAAACCCTCTATTTATTGAGAGAAAACTCTGTCCTGAGAGTTTTAGGCTTCCAGGAACTTATTGTGTCACTTGATAACACCAATGCCAGCCCTGGAACAGATGAGGCTACAATGCTCACATCTCCAGAGGTAGTGTGACTCATTTGGTAGGAAAATAGGTTTTTTAAAAAAACAACTTTGAAAGGAAGATAGAAGAAACACTTTCAAAAAGATTCCCACTTCCAAATCACTGAGGTTGAGCAAAGCTTTTAAAAGAGAATAGGAAAGGAAGAAATGTAGATATGCAGATTTAGTTAGCCTGTGCTGAATAGGTCTGATGAGGAGGTAATCTGCATTCTCAGCTCCCTTCATGTCTTGCAGGCCATTGGGATTATGGGAAGGCCCTCAATTTTCATTCTCATTGTAAGGAAGATATTCTTAAGTTTAGATGGGAGTGAAAAGTGGAGGTAAGGGCAGTGGTCAATTTCAGTTGGTTTCAATTATTTCTGTTCTCCTCCTGGAATTGGGGTAAATTGGCCATTGACAGACTCTTTTCCTCTGTTTAGAAACATCCTGAAACAGAAAACTAGTTTTCTATTCTGAAAATGAAAGTCCAAGATGTGGAGAGACAAGTGTTGCAAGACATGTGGGTTGCAAGAGCTAATAATAGGGAAGGGTTGGGAGGCAATCCAAGGTATCTCCTAATCCTAGCGCCCTAGGGATAGGTCTTTTTCTGGGAATTGAAGAAAAGTCACTCATAAACCTCCTCACACCATGCTGCCTGGGCTTCATGTCACTCAACTCTGTGGTTCTGAATGTGGTCCCACGGGGCTTCTCTTTTCAAGACAACACTGAAGGTAAATTTGTACTTTACCAGGCAAGTCACATTCTTACTAGTATCTGGTTAAGATTCTGAAAAAAAGAAATATTTTACTAGAAATTATGTATTTCTTATCTTGTTGTAAGTTTTATCACTTTCTTTATAATTAGAACCAAAAAATAAAAGTATTCTGCTACTTTATAGTATATTGTGTATTTGCAGATTTTTTTCATTCTTTTTTGCTATTGTCATATTTTAATTATTGAAAATTTCTGCTACATAATCTTAGGCTCTACCTTCCAAACTGAAGAGAAGGCAGTACTCAGGCTCTTCATCTACAATAGATCATTGATTGCAGATTTGGTGTCAAAGAAGAATAGACATATTTTATTGCATATGGCTTCACTAAACTTTGAGATGAAAGTTAGTCTTTGTGTGGAAGTGCACTGTTTGCTGCAGTGTCCCACATGGGGCATGCCACTTTGAAATCAGAAGGGTATAAGATCTTCTCCTTGTTAAGCAATAGAAGGATTTAAATGGTAGGAACATGAGATTGAAAAACCAGCCTCTATCTCAGAGCAAAGCCTGTCCAAGAAAGGGACATGACCTTTGTCCTTGGAAAATCCCACAGAGCACTCCTAGGCACATTCCCACCCTGCTAAGTTGTTTATCTACAAATAACAGGAGAAATCTGCTGGGCCAGGTGTACCTGACTCAGTCAGGCTAGGTGGGGATCCATAGCAGCCCCCAAGCAGCCACCAATCAGCATGAGACAGGGAAATACCTGGGATGCCAGATAACCCTCCCAGTAGTTTATGGTGGTTGATAACATATTGGGAAACCATGTAGTTCAGCACGTACACCCCTCTTGGCTTAAACCAATCAGTTCAAACGAATACCCCTTTTGCACTGACCAATCACCCCTACCCAACTTGTTCCCGCCAGTGAATGTGCTAATCATGTTTTAGAGTTGTTATTTGATTTTCCCGCGGTGTGTGATGATTTGCTAAGGGATGCTATGATGTATGTGAAGTCCCTGCCCTCTCCAAAAAATGTATAAAAATGCTGCAAACCCTGGGCTGGGGCCTCTCAGGGTCACCAATTGCTGTTTGTGCATGCGGAGGACCGAGCTAGCTCGCAATAAACACCTCTTTGCTGCTTGCATCGATCTTGGGTCTCTGGTGGTCTTTGGGGGTCCCGAATTCAAGCATAACAAGATTAATTCTATAAAGTGCTTTATTTTTTGAGAAGCAATTTCCCTTGTTACTTTCTGGACTAAATGGGCAGGATATGTCACAATTCTTAGGAAACAATGTGTTAACTGCAGCAGAAATGCAGGCCCAAGATAATATCAGTGGGAAGAACCCAGGAGATTTTTGTGATCAGATTCTGAAACTCAGGGAGATAAGCATAGTTCTTCCTAACCATAAAATCTGTAAGAAAAAATGGTTAAGAATCCAATTAGAAGGGGCTGGGGATATTAGCTCAGTTGGTAGAGTGCTTGCCTAGCATGCACAAGGCCCTAGATTCAATCCCTGGCCCCACAAAAAAAAAAAAATAATAATAATAATAATCCAATTAGAACTGGTCATCATGAGCCAAGGTGACCTAGGGTTGCCATGACAGTGGGGACTTGAAAGTCTAATATTACCCTGCTGTCAGTCAAAAGTTAAGAGGTGGACCTGGGTGGGACTCTCTGGGATCCCCAATAAAACTGGAGTGCAATATGCCTCTGTATGTTGTTCCTCTCCTCTCTCTGAGAGGACCCACTATCTCCTTTGACAGTGTCCCTTTCCCTTTTCCTATTCCTTTAATAAATTAATTCTTGTTACTCTGAGCAACATGGCTAAAATCTTTCTGACTTGATCTCAAGAATTGGAGTTTGAAGCAGGTGGGATGAGGTGTCTTTGCATTGCCTCAGTTTCTCAGAAGGCCCCAGCTTTGTAACCTCCTTAGGGTTGCATCAGAGACCAGCTGGTGCTGAAGAAGAAGCTTTAAGTCTTTAGATCCTGAGGATCAGCTATGTCTGTAGAAAAAGGCTTTAGGAGTGAGTGTTAGGTCTAAGGACCTAAGAGCCAAAGTAACTCCATTTTGAAGATCAGCACCAGCCCACCCAGACATGATCTTCCCATTAGGCCTGCCCCCAAAACCACAACAATTGACACCAAGTAACAATCATAGGAATAGATGGATTATTTTTTAACTACTCCATTGTACATAACAATATAGTTTTTGTTGTTTGTTTGTTTGTTTGTTTCCAGCATGCTGCTGCACTTAACAGAAAGGCAGCATGGCAGATATTCTCTGTCAATAAACATTTGCTTGACTCAGAGATGTGTCTCTTGTGGGTTTTTGCACCAGCTACCCTAAAAAGGAGCAGATAAAATTGATAAAATTTCAAAGGGCATGTATCTAATTTCAAAGAATAAATGCTATAGTTCTGCTCCTGTTAGTCATACCCATCCAGGTCAGTGCCCAGGGCAGTCTTTGTCAACAGGTAGTTGGGCACTAGGTGGTCCTCTCCAGGAAGTTAGACTTTCAATCAGGGCAGCCTTCAACCTGCCCTTTTAGGAGGTGGAGGGGAGGGACAGATCAGCAGCCCTAGACAAAAAGATCAAGGTCAGGCCTCAGTGAAGACACTGGCAACCATTGCTCCTGTAATAGTGGTCCATTTCTCCTTTTGAATATAGCTCTGAGGCTTTTTTTCTTTTTTTGAAACAGGTTTCCTTTTCTTTCTGAAGTCCACCCTCTCCCTCGCCTGGGGCAGGGAACAAGATTACCTTGAGTTATCTGTGCTCCACTGAAAGGCAATATCTGTCAGAGGATCTAGGAAGTAAATATCTCCCAAATTATTAAGTGAATCTTAACATACCATCTGGGTACCCTGGGACCCCCTACCAGAGCACACATGGAATGTAGTCTTTGAATAACTCCTTTAAAAGTCCTGTTTTTCCTGATGGGCAGAATCACAGCCTCAGGGACAGGAATACCCTATGTTTCTCCTTTACTAGCAAAGGAATCAATCTTCTTTTTCCTTTTTTTTTTTAAACCATGTTCTCATTATTAAATTGGCGTTAATTGGCATTGGGGACAAAGACAAGCTTTAGTTTACACTCAGAGAGGCTAGTGTTTGCCCTATTGTTATGGAAATCCATCCTTAACTCCAATGCCAATCCAATAATAAGGACTTTTTTCCTTTTGAGAAAGAAAGAAAAAGAAGATTTATTGTATTGCTAACAAAGGAGAAGCACAGGGGACTATAACCCCAGAGGTTGTGATACTATCCAACCCAGAGAACAGGGGGCTTTTATAGAAGCTCTTCAAAGACTGCATTCCAGGTGTGCCCTGAAAGTGAAGCCAGAATTACACAGGCAGTCAGTATAGATAGGCAAGTTGAGTCAGGTCAGAATGAGTGAGTCCTGGGAAGTTGGAGACTGTCCTCTGAGAGATTGAAATGTTAATTCCTTCAGAGCCCTTTCTCCACCCTTATCAAGAACCTGCCCTTACTCCAATCTGTTGCTAAGGTAACCTGCCCCCTACAGGGAGCCTCCCCTGCAGAGAGCTATAAAGTTGTTAATTATTGTGTCTTGGGGTACACCATCCTGCCCTTCCCCCTTCAGCCCACCTGTTTCCCACCTTTTGGCCATCCCAAGGAGCATTCCTGAGCCTAGTCACATAAGCAGGAAGGAGAAAGATTAGGGGAAGAGAGCAGGAGAGCAAAGGAAGCCTAGGGCATATAAAAAGGCAGGGGATACCAGGATACCAGCAATGGCCCCCTTCTCCCTTCTGGGAGAAGTCTATTACCCCTTTTTAAATAAACCCTGCTACAAAGCAGCATGCTTCTCTAATGTTCAAACTTCAACATGTGAGGAAGCAGAACTGATAACTGGTGGTATCGAAGGGATTATAATTAACTTGTTAAATTGGGAGATAGCAGTTCCTTATATCTTCTGGTGCCATTTCCAAGTGTAAATTAATTGATTCCTGTTAACTGGCAGGTGTGTGCTCATATACAAGTTACTAGGTCTAGGAGGAGTAAAAGGTAATCCTGTTCCAGTCCCCAGGTTAGGGAGGGGGAGAGGGAGAAGAGGAAAACAAAAACATATCCCTTTTAGAGTAGGTCCATTTCATCTTTTGAATAAAGTGAGGACTATATTCAAAAGATGAAATGGGTCACTGTTACACCATCACAGATGGCCCTGAAATCCAGTCTGCTGAACCTCCCCAGCTTGCTGAACTTCTCTCTGGGTGAAGTCCTAGGAATGCTTCATGTCCTTTCCTGACCTGTGTGCCCTTTCTTATACCCCTACAGAAGACTGGGGAAGAAGTCAGATGGCCACTGTAACTGTATAAGAGAGACATGATTCTCCTAATGTTCTTGGCAATATCAGAACTAGTGAGACTCAAGCTTTCTTTATTTAAATTAAATTATTTTTTTTTATTTTTTTATTTTTTATTGTGGGTTGTTCAAAACATTACAAATTTCTTGACATATCATATTCCACACTTTGATTCAAGTGGGTTATGAACTCCCACCTTCACCCCATACACAGATTGCAGAATCACATCAGTTACACATCCATTGATTTACATATTGCCATACTAGTGTCTGTTGTGCTCCGCTGCCTTTCCCATCCTCCACCCTCCCCCATCCC
>NW_026000243.1:12068254-12088290 GCF_001458135.2 Marmota marmota marmota | reverse complement strand
GGTCTGTTGCAGGTCTGCCTACCTTGGATGCGCGGGTGGTGGATCTGCCCTGCCCCTCCTACCACGCCTGCGGACCCCTAGGCCTGATCTGCAGGTTGGTCACAGGTCTGCTCACCCTGCGGGCACGGGTGGCGGTTCTGCTCCGCCCCCACTCCAATTGGGGTCACGTGGCCACCACACCGGCAGGGCCTGATCCGGGCGTGGGAGAAGGATCTGCTCTGCCCCTACTCCAGTTGGGGTGACGTGTGTACCACACTGGCAGGCCACTGGGCCTGACCCGCCAGGCTGTCACAGGTCCGTTTACCTTGCAAGCACGAACGGCGGCTCTGCCCTGCCCCTCCTACCACGCCCATGTACCACTGGGTCGCGGGTCTACCCACCTTGCGGGTGCGGGTGGCGGCTCCGCTCAGCCCCCTCTCCAATTGGGGTCACGCGGTCACCACGCTGGCGAGCCGCTGGGCCTGCTCCGGGCGCTGGCGGCGGCCCGGTTCCTCTCCTCTGGCTCGAGGACAAATTGAGGAGACTCGGGTGTCTGTGCCTCACCCCCCCTACCAGGAGACCAACCTTAAATTAAATTATAATCATCCCTCTGACTATCCTAGTCAAATAAACTACTAAAAATGGTTTGTGCTTTTAAAAGCACTAATCAAATTTGCATATATACCATGTCTCCAGAGGAGGCAGCTGCATATGACTGCTGTGACCAATAGACTGGGAGTCAGAGACCCTGGAGTTGAATCCTAGCTCATCTAGTCTAGACTGATTCATTTTAGTGATTCAAGTCTATATGAAATTCTTATACTAGTGGAAAGAGAGGGTCCAAGGGATGGGAAAAGAGGAAATAGAGGACAATGGGAAAATGAAACTTTATTAGAAAACCCCACCCTGTTAGCCCCAAACAGATAATACTCTGTGCTTTTTATCATCATTTATTCAACAAGTGTTCATTGAGCACCAACTCTGCACCAGACACTAAGATTCAGCACTGAGTGTCAGATACAGCCCCTGACAATAAGTATGAATACAATTAAATAAATATAATAATTTCAGAAAATTACATGTACTATTGACTATTTTTACAGTCCAAGTAGGGAGCTGTTCATAAATGAAAAGGGAACATCTTGTGGTATACCAATAGCATAGAAGAAGATTTAAAAAAAAAATTAAAGTATGTTGTCTACAGAACTCAAATCTTGAGTCAAGTATTCATAAGCCAGGGACTATCTATATTTTCTTTCCTAAGACTGTCCCCCCCTGCACTTCCAGATGACCAGTGACAAAAGAAAGAGATAAAAAGAGCATCGAGGACCCTTAGGATTAGAGCTCTTTCCTCCTAAGAAAGAGATCCAACCTGAATCAACCCCTAGGACTTTCACTTTGGGCACCTCCTGCCTGCAAAGACTTTTACTCTGAGAAACTTTTCACCACCAACAATGGTTAGTAAATGAGTAGACCCATACATTTTAGTGATTAAAGTCTATATAAAAATCTGACGGGGTTGAGTGAGAGTCTCCAAGGGATGGAAAAGAGGCAATAAAAGTAAATAAATAAAACAGGCTAAAAAATCTTATACTTTATTGAGAAAAATCCCACTTCAACTTATATCTTTATTAAGTCCACCCTTTCTCCATTGACATTAACTGCTGCATTCTTTGTTTCCAGATTTTAAGCTGCAGAGATTTGATACCACCCAATATTTATGTTTTTTTCCTAATCTGATCATATAGAAAAGAATTTCCACAAAGGGCCTGAACTTTATGTACCTCCATCTCCAAACCTTTGTTAGATAATCTGCTCTTGTGCTGACATTTGCAGAGTATGTGGTGTTCTTAATCATGGAGAAAATGCTGAGACTTAAGAGAGATGCTGTCAGTTCTGGGTTAGCCAGCTGTGTCACAGTATCTTCATGTATGCTGAAAATGGTAACACTCTTCCAATAGCCAACATTTTTGACAGTTTATTCTCTAACAGAAAGGTTTTATTCTTCACCTCATTGTCTTATTTGGTAATATTGATACTAATATTATTCCCACAAGAAGACACAATGACTAGCCTCAAATTAACAGCAAGAAAATGAAAGAACTAAAATTCAATCTCAAATCTATTCAGCTCCTTGTATGTTTTCCTTACTGAGTAGGCTCTATTTCCTCTGCAATGCTGATGGTATTGCCTACACCAAAGGGTACCAGCCAAAATAAGAATGAAGGCATCAGCTAGACTAAGAAATGAGTTTATAACTATAGGTTCAAAAGAATTGGCTAAATTCTGATTTATGTGTTATATTTTCTTCCAGCACCATCTTTTCCTGGATTTAAAGCCTTTTCTCCCAGATGATCACATGGGATGCTATTGATGGTAAGCTTGACGTGCTACTATTTGTCACCTGGGTTAGGTCTCTCTCTTTCTAGATTCTAATTCTAACGTAGGGAAAATTAAGAATCCATATGGTCTAGACCATATGGATTCTTAATTTTCCCTACATTAGAATTTGCCCAGCTAAATAAATTTTAATTTAATTGCTGCAGGCTTCATTGGTATCATTTTCTTTTTGATTCTTTACATTTTCAAATATTAGGGAAATTTTTAAGTAAAAACAAACAAACAGAACTGTCACACCACTGCCCAGTGGAAAGAAGCAGCTTCCAATAACAAGTACAATATTTTCTATTGAAATTATTGAAACAACTGATGGTAATCATAGGCTTAATTTGAATCACAATTTCAGTAGCTCAGTAGCCGATTTGGCATCTGACAGGTTTAGAAAATCAAAATCGCCAGAGTCTCTCATTATTTAGATAATGTGAAAACTTTCAGGTTGGACAAAGGGAAAAGAACAGTTTAGTGTCCAAACTCTTCCTCCTCTTATAGTTGGAAGACAAACCATGTGACTTATTCTAGCTCAACCTTCAAACATATCTGTGCTGATCCATCCTTTGCTTAACCTTCTTATTCAAAAAGAATACTAAGACTATCCATAATTGTTTCTTCCAAATAGGTAGAGTCATTTTCCGTCTCTCCTGCTTGTGGCATATTCTCCATGTGGCTATACTGTCATTAAGGGCTTTCAAGTTTGGGTTTTCCATCATTAGGCTATAAACCTAATGAGGACAAGGTTTGTATCACCAGCTCTTAACATGACACCTAAACTATAGTGGCAGGTAGTCTTCACGGGCAACTTGGATCTCTTGAAAAATGTGTCTAGTGAAATTGAGAAATGGAATGTTTAATTCTTTTTTTATAGAGAATTTTCTCTATGAAAGTTGCCTAAGTTGAATTATTTGAACAGAAACAGAGAAGAAGACCTGGATAATACATAAAGTTTTGTGTAGCTTCTCCTAACCTAGGAAATGGCATGACCTTCAGAAGTGATAATCTATAGATTGCTTTCTGCTTGGGTCTAGAACTGGGCAAGTGGCAGGTGTTATCTTAGAACAATGATTCCTATGAAGGGATATGCCAAATGACTACTTATAGCTAATTTTGGCCCTGCTTTTGTGTTTTCCCTTATCTGATCCACAAGCCACTATAGGGGAGCCTTCTAGTGGCTCTACTTGTCAGGTTTCTGATGGTGTTTTCCATTTTATTACTTGAAATTGATCTGTTTAAATCATGTAGGTCCTCCTAATTCAGTTTAGGTATGTCATATATCTCTAGAAATTGGTCAATAAAAAGAAATAGCAATCATAAATATTTATGTCCCAAATGATGGAGCATCTACATATATCAAAAAACCCTTTGATCACAAAACAATATTGGATAATTTTAACATGCCTCTATCATCACAGAGTAGATTATCCAAACAAAAACTAAATAAAGAATCTATAGATCAACAACAACAACAACAAAACAATACAATTAAAAATTGAGATTTAACAGACATATAGAATATCTTATGCATCTGAGTATACTTTTTTTCTCAGCAGCACATGGAAAATTTTCATAGTGGCATTATAAGTTCACAGAGCAAAAGCAAAAAGAGAGAGAGAGAGATAATACCTCATAATGAAATGCAATTAGAAATCAATGATAAGATGAATTATAAAAACCATTTTAAAACCTGGAGACTAAATAATTCACTTTTGAATAATGAATGGATAGAAAAAAAAATCAGGGGTAAAAGAAAAAAAATCTTAAAGGTAAATGAGAATAGTGATACAACTCATCAAATCCCTGGTAGTTCTATAAGGAACTACAAAGGTAGTTCTATAAGGAAAGTTCATAGTATTGAACCCATACATTAAAAGGATAAAAAGATACCAAATGCATAATCTAACATTACATTTCAAGGCCTTAAGAAAGAAGAACAAATCAACACCAAAATCAGTAGAAGACAGGAAATAATTAAAATCAGAGCTGAACTCAATAAAATTGAGATTAGAAAAAAAAAATTTAAAAAATCAAAAAATCAAAAAGTTTTTTAAAAGAGTAAAAAACAAAAATTGATAAACTCTTAGCCATGCCAACAAAAGAAATAGGAAAAATTCAAGTTATTAAAATCCACAATGAAAAAGGCAATATCATTACAGACACTACTAAAAAACAGATAATAATCAGAAAGTGTATTGAAAATTTACACTCCAATAAGATAAAAAATCTTGAGGACATTGAGAAATTTCTAGGAAGTATGATGTACCCAAATTGAACCAGGAAAACATAAAAATTTAAACAAATCAATTTTAAGCAATGAATTTTAAGAAGTCATTTTGAAGCATACCAACAAAGAAAAGCCTATTATCAGATAGATCCTAAGCTGAGTTCTACCAGACTTTGAAAAGAAAAATTAACACCAATTGTCCTCAAATTATTCCATAAAATAGGAAACGGAGAAACTCATTGAATGTATTATATGAAGCCAGTTTCCCCTTAATAGCAAAACCAGACAAAGACATCAAGGAAAGAAAACTTCAGAATAATATCCCTGATGAACATAGATGCATAAATTGGTTTATTGATTCCTTAATTTGATGATTTCTGCTTGTTTTTTTTTAATTTTTTTTCAATCACTATCTCTTTATTGAAATGATTTTTCACTTCCTGAATTTTCTCTCCGATTTCACTTTTTACATTCTTCTTTACCTTACACATTAGTTTATGCACGTTCTAAACTCTTTCTCTGACATTTTGTCCATTGTGGTGTTAATGAATTTTGTTATTGAAGTATCTTTGTTTGGAAAATGTAGTTTGAGTTTCTACCCATCTAACAGTATGTATCTAGACAGTAGAGTTTCTACCCTGTGAGCTTATAATGTCCCTGAAGGTTTCCAGCACCTCACTGTTTAAGGAGAGACAAGTAATAACAACTAATGCAAACAATATACAGCATTAAACCAAATAGTTCCTGCAATGACATCTAAAATGTCAATTGTCACAATAAACAGTCATTTCCCACATTAAAAACAATAAGGTTGCAAAGGGGTTTACAATTTTGAATGGTAAACAGGGAGAGAGCAGAATTGAGGTAGTATGTGATAATTATTAGGGAGGAGGAGAGAAAATATGAGCAAAAATTTTAAAAACCTGTAAGCAGAAGATAAGCAAGAAGAAGAATCAAGGGAAACACATAAGTGAGAGAAAACATATATACAATAATACACTAAGAAATAAAAATAAAAGAATACAAGAGCAAATCAAACATTCTAGTCTTCAAAATACTGATCCCTGAAAAATAACTGCCTTCAAAATATGCTAGAAAAGAAAAAGAGAAAAAAATATGGATATGCAAAAGTGTTCACAAATCATTCAGGTCACAATTGAACAGAGAAAAGAAAAAAACCCTAAAAATAAAAAAAAATAAAAAAAGAAAAGATTCAATGAAAATTTAAAAAATTTGTTTCCACTGGAGTTCAAAAGATTCTCAGCTTCCCTTCTCATCAGTGTTATGTGGGGTTGCTGGAGTGTGAGACAAAATCCTGTAGGCAGAGCCCCTGGAGGCAGGGGTTAGGCTTTTTTGTTTCTTTACATGTTTTAATTTTTGGTTGTTAAAAACTGGGCACTCTAGTTAATACAGTGATTCTGGAAATCACATCATTCTATCTCCTAAAATTTTGTGTTTATTGATGTTTGTTGTAGGTGCTTTTTGTGTAGTGACTTGATACAATTAATTCTGTACAGTTTGTGTTTTTTTGGTGTGTGTTCAGTCACTGAAGTCTCTACCAGTTTAATTACCACCTAATGGTTATACAAAGATTTCTCTAAGCAACTAGGACTACTTAATATTTGCTGTGAATTTCTATATGCCTTCCACCTCAACCGGACAGTTTAGAAGTTCATGTTAGCCTCCACTTCCTACTTTCGCAAAACTCAAATTTAGCCAGGAATCAGAGTTAATCGATTTTTTTTTTTTAGTTTTAGTTTTAGTTTTTTTCCCCTACGCATGTCACAGCCCTATATATATGTAAGAATTTCCATATTTCCAGGAATAAATCTGAGATTTTTATGTCCCTATGGGCAATTCATTCAGCATTTCCTTCTAAGCTTTTTGTTTAATATGTCATTTTATCCAACTGTTTTCCATCATCTTGGGCAGACACAACACTTTAAACATTTGCCTGTAAATGTTTTGACAGATTCCATCTTCACAACTCCTCCCTGTAGAGGCACTCAGCACTGAATAAGATCTAAATAAGGGGACTGGGGTTGTGGTTCAGTGGTAGAATACTCTCCTAGCGTGTGTAAGGCACTGAGTTCAATCCTCAGCACCACATAAAAATAATAAAAATAAAGGCATTATTTAATCTACATCTAAAATTTTTTTAAAAAGATCTAAATAATGGTAAATAAAAAGAAGTGCAGTCCTCTTGGAAACCACCAGCCAGATCACATAAAGGCAAATTTTTGGAATTAGGCCAGAAAAAGCCTAAGTTCTCACTCCAGTTTACTACTTTTTTCCAAAAGTAATGGAGGCTGTTATTTTTCAAAACTACCATTGATCTGTGAAGGGGAATGCATCTATAAAAAAAATTAAAATACCATGCTGTCCTTGTGAAAAATTCACTCCCCCATCTCTTTTTTTTAATGCATATATCCAGGTTTCTGTAATTGCTTGATGAATTTCCAATGACCTGAAATAGGTAATTTTGAAAAACTGTGACAGATTTCTGTTGCTCTTGTGAAGGGGTAAATTTTTGGAGGAATTTACTGATTTTACCAATGTTACTCAATTTTAGTTATTTTAATAGAGAGAATTTGATATTTCAAATAACAATATTTACAATAAGTTCCTAGAAGCAATTCTGTGATATATAAAATTGCCCTACATGGAAAATATCAAGATACTGAATTGTTAAAATTTTTAAAAGATAATTGTTAGAAGAAAAAAATGTGTTTATGCTTAAGATTAGTGGAGGCAGAAAAATCCAATGATGTGGAGATAGACTGACTGAGTTTACTGAAAGGTTTGACATTGATCCAAGCTAATAAGTGGATAGGAGAGGAAGAACAAAGGTGATTTTTAAAAAAGACATGAGGGCCAATTTTTCTCAAAATTGCTGTTGATGTCTGTGACTGCTATCTAATGTTCCAAAGTCACACCAAATGACAATCTCATTGAATTCATCATCATTTTATAATTCCTACTCTTTGAAACCCCCCTGCATATCTCACTTTTTGTTCTACTGCTGACAATACTCTGCTATTCAGTTTAGCTTTTTAGATCAACAATTACCTGAGGACATGGCAAGGTTTCTGCACCTACAGTGACTCAGTAAATGAAGAAGGCATCAGTCCAAGAGGGAGAGTAACTAAATTTGGGGAGAAAGAGTCAGCCTCAAATTTAATACAGAAGGGTGTATGTGTATGTGTGTGTGTGTGTGTATGTGTGTGTGTGTGTGTGTGTTTCAGAGGATGCAATCTAAGGCCTTATGCAAGCTATACAAATCCTGTACAACTGAGCTTTATTTACAGCCCAAATACGCAGAATTTGTTAAATAGGTTTTAGATACTGAAAAAGGAAAGGCAACATCAAAATAAACAAACAAAAATATTTCAAGCCTATTTTCTCTAAAAGGAGTCTGATTACTTCTTAGGGATTGTCTTAAAGATTCACTGAGATAATGTAAAGTACCAACAATGAAGCACCATATGAAAATTTGCCAATAAAAGATAATGTTCCCTCTTCTTATCACACATGGTGAATAGATTGTTATATGTGCATTACTAATTATTGTAAACATATACCTCAAATTCAAAGCTACTATTATTACTGCTTACCTCCTTATCTTTTCTAGTGTCATATTTATTGGTGTTTTTGACAGGTGGGAGAAGGAACAAGTGTCCATGTAGAAATATGTTCTCTTCTCACATAGCATCATTTACAGGGCCAGATAAACTTTGGGTCTTATTTATGTTGCTCACAGATATATTTGAAATTAAATCACAGGAATAATAAAAACATCTATTTGTGGTGATAATCAGTATTTCTTCCTCTTTTTGTCAGAATTAATTTTAACATTTTTATTGTACTGACCTTATTATGAATGGTTTTATTATTGTATGACATATTAAATCCTTTATTTGAAGGTCGGAGGTAAAGTCAATAGAGCATAAATATGTATAATGAATCTCATGTAATATTTAAAAATAAGTTATCAACCAAAGTCAGTCTCTTTCTTCTAACCCAGCTAAATGTTATGGCTTTAATGTGTAGGTATAGAAATGGCTTCAGACTATGCACTGATTGGTAAAGAGCCTGCTAAGGTCTTTAGCAAAATGCAGACAATGCACTTTGTAAAGCAGTTGTAATAACATTTACAGGAGATGTGAAAACAATTTTACAGCAGATTAAACTCACTTTAAAAAAAAGGAGCCTACTAGAAAATCTCAACACTTAGCCAGTATTTGGTTAGAGTTAAAGAGAACCCTGAAGATAATGTCCAGATGCACGAATCCAACTGCCCTCACCAAGCGATGGACTTTCAGTGAGTGTGAGCTCTTCTCCGTTTGGTGACATTTTCTGCCTGAGATGCATGTTTGGAGGGGAATAGAGAAAAATGTTTCTTTGAGTTTCTGAAACATGAACTACAAAATAAAAGGGTATGAATTCTCTGTAGATCATGGAAGAAATTGATGTCAGTTAAATAGGAAAAGGAAATTTTTAAGAACAGCAAAAAAGCTGTTTTGTCTGGAGGTGACAAACAAAAATAATGCATTGATAATAAGATAAGGAATACCTTGTTGAAGGAGAAGAAGGAGGAAGTGGAAGAGGAGACAGGAGGAGAAAATGAGCTTTACCAAATACTGAAAATAACCATTATCAGTTTGATATTAATTCACTTTTCTTTCTTATCAGATTCATATATTTGCATCACAGTGAACTCAGTCCTCCCCACTTTTTCCTGATCACATTTTTTTTCTTTACACTTAACTTCTGCCTACTGCTCAGTGATAAAAGCTGTGTTGTTCAATTCTCTTAAACAAGCCTTACTTCCATGATTAGCTTTGGTAAATTAAAAGAATTCTAGGTTTGACAAATAATGGATTCTAGCTTTTTATGTTCACAAGTTTTTCCCCCTCTTTTTGTGTGTGTATATATATTTCTGAAATAGTACTTTAAAAAACTGGAAAGTGACATGGCTTTACTAAAAACCGTAACTTTACTAAAACAATTTTGAGTTAAATAATCCACTAAGAATAAACTGAAAATAATTAATAACCTCCACATAGGTATAGGATATTATTTCAGCATATGACTTAAGTTGGAATCATTCTAGGTGAAAAATTGATTCTGAATATAGATCCCCTTGGGTTTATTTTAAATGAGCATTAATCCCATTTATGAGGGATCTATCCTCATGATTTAATCACCTCTAAATATTCTATTTCCTAATACCATCACCTTAGGGGTAAGAATTTTAACACAAAAATTTTGGAAGACACTAACATTCAGTGTACAACATTTGGTCTCTTACTCACCAACATGGGTGTCCATATAATGTGAAAAATGCATTTATTATGTCTCAATATTTCACAAATCTCCACTCTCTTTAACATTAGCTCTGAAGACTGAAATGTGATGTCTCATCTAAATATCATCTAAATAATTTATCAGCAGGAGTCAAGATCTGATTCACCATGGGAAAAAATTGCTTTCTATATGAAAATTACTGAAAGCATATAAGTCAAGTGATTTCAAAAGAGATCAAAAATTGGATATTGTCTATTTTAAGCTAATTTTCTGAGGGTCTGAACATCCTGCACATTTCAAAAAACTTTTTCTCCTTTCCTATTTTTACTGTCTTTTCTTTTCCCTATTCCTTTTTTTCTCTCCTTGTCTTCTCTTTCTCCCTCCATGTCTTGCATCTATACCTCTTTTTTGTTGCCTTCAGTTTCTCTCCCACTTTCTTGCTGTCATTTTTCTAGCTTCTCTCTCTGTAGTTGTATAGAAAAATAAGTCTGTGACTGTGCTGCTTTTACACACAGTGTGTCTGTGTTTAGGATGAGGGATAGGAGTAAAGGAAAATATATGAAATGTTTCAAGGGTAATAAAATGTTGAAGAATAATGTTAAGAGGGCAGCCCAAACAAGATATTGGGGATTCTCCAGGCTGGCAGATTTATTTCTCTGTGAAATGATAGTTGATTGTATCTGAAGATGCAGGAGAATGTACTTTACAGCACGCCCATTACTGTCACAGATAACATCTCAGTTGGCACCCAAGACAGAAACAACATGGCCATGTGCTTGGTGCTTTTACAATTTTAGACAAGTTATTTCATTGGCCTGAGGCTTGTTTTCCTCATCTGTAATATGAAATTATCAAATATGTTGGAACCTGGTATTGCTGTGAGGGTTAGATGACTATGCATTACACACCCTAGAATAGTGGCATTCCCCTTTTGCCCTGCCTCCTTTCTTATATCATTGCAAGGAAAGGGGAAATCAGGGTATTGCTAGATGGAGATCTGAAACTTTTCCCAGGGCACCGCTTGCCCTGTGGCTTGTGCATGGTGACTCTGTCAGTCTAGCTAAGAAAGGAACATTCAGTGGAACTGCTAAACAGGGATCATCACCATGTGTTTCTACCTCCTTTGGCTGAGGGATCTCCTGGATCCTGGAAGCAACTAAAGTTGTTAATGCAGTGACTGTAAACAATGGTTGATTTTGTATCTTGCAAATTTACAGAATTCCTAAATTCTGTACATTTTGGGTGGAGTCTTTAGGGGTTTCTGTTTTTAATGTTTATTAATAACTAATTTTATTATTGGAGAAAAATTAAACACCCAAAATATATTTTTTTTCAAAGAATGTTTGAGTTATCCAAAGGAGAAGAATGAAAGGAAGAGAATTCAGATATCAACTTGGCAGAAATAAATTTGACAACTTCACCCCCAAATCCTTTGCATGCTTAATTACTGATAAAACTTGTATCCCTCTTATTTGACTCTGACTCCTTATTCAATTTTCTCTTTTATGAGTCAAACAATCTAGCACTTTATATTTTCTAAATACTCCTGTGACTCATGTCTAAACTCTCTTTCAGTTCACTAGGTCTTTTTTGACAAGGGCCTTAGACCCCCAAATGGGTGTTTACCCATGGGTGGTTCTTGGGGAACCTGGACCACTATTTCCAGTAACCAAGTCACTTGTTACACAGCTGAGTGGTGCTTCTACCAGATTCAAGGGTGACAGTTCTCTGGGAGGGGATTTATGCTTGGCTTCAAGGTACTGAATTCTCTTTAGCTTGGCTCCTGCAGGTATGGGCTGTTCGTCACCTGAGAAGTCATGGCTCAGGACTGGGCCAATCTCATTGACAGAAAATCTATAGTTAAGGCCTGTTTCATTGAAGGGAATTTTGCACTCCAAGCAGTCCATTATTAACTTTATACAAATGAGCTTTGGTCTTCAAATTGATCCTACAAAGTAGATATTTTTACCATCATTTTAGAGATGAAAAAATTAAAGCTCTGCATGATCATATATCTGGTTAAGTGTTAGAGCCAGGATTCAAGTCCAGGTTTGTCTGAATCAAGCCTGTGCATACCTACCATTCTCTTTTGCTTTGGCCATGTGTGATCCTGGCCAGGTTCAGGGTCCAGCAAGCAGACTGTAGCTGGTTTGCTAAGATACTTCTCCCCATTTTTGGCCTCTATCTCTCATCAACTAACTAATTAACTAGTTTTTTATGAATCTGCATTCACATTACATTGTTGGTGGCCATAATAATCAACTTGGTAATGTCACTTATTCACTTATTTAAGATACCTTCTGAAGGTCTCCTTTAAGAGATTCTTTCATGGATTCTTACAGTTATGGTCAGTTTATTATGCAAATATGGCCTCAAAGTGCTAAGTGCTCCTAGCTAAAATGAGTTTTATAAGATAAAATGGTACATTTTTCCCCCAGAAACAAGAATTCATTGGTGTAAACGGCAATGAAACTAGAAAGATTACCTTTGACAAAGGGGGGAAGCATTAGAATCAGAAATTGGATGGGAAGGTTTGCTTTCCTAAAGAGTTCTTTGTAAATCTAGCTTGGCAAAGTCCATGCTGGAGACTTAGAAGCAGCTGCCCAGATGTGAACACACTAGCCTCCGTCGCCCCCAATCAAGAAAGTGAGGCAGTCATTGACTTGAGTTTCTCTTGACATGGATAAGTCTGAGTTCTGTGCAAATAAAAGTTCAAATGCAGGCGTTGTGGCTCAGTGGTAGCGCGCTCACCTAGCAAGCGCAAGGCCCGGGGTTCAATCCTCAGCACCACATAAAAATAAATGAAGGTATTGTGTCCAACTACAACTAAAAAATAAATATTAAAAAAAGAAGTTCAAATGTATATTTATTCATTACATACATATCTCTATTAAAGCACTGTGATTATATCTAAAATGCTGAAATTCTTAAAAATATAAATACATTTTTATTTGCCTGGCTGTGTGGAAAGTTCCTAACACGTCCTTTCTCTCTACATGTCTCTTTCATTTTTTTTCTCCCACTTCCCCAACTCCCTCCAGCCAGTTTCTTTATGGGACAATAATTCCAAACTTTATGCCAAAGCTTCCACTAATGTAAGCCTTGGCTCTCTTACATAATCTAAAAACTCATTTCTTTGCTCCAAATGTTCACAAGCCCCTGATAAGAAGACTGCATGGCTCTTCAGCCGAGTGGGTACTGACCCAGGGATGATTACTTTTTCTAATTCCATTTCACTGCCCGTGGTAGTATGACTGAACTCCTCCATTCTCAAAAGCCAGTGAGGCTTCAGAAAGAAATGGAGGTCAGCTTAGTGAGAGCCAGGCACAGCAGCCAATGTTCTTTGCTGTGTGTAAATGATAAAAACACTCTCTTAGAGCTTTTAACAGGGATGTCCAAATAATTAGAGCACTGTAGCTGGTGCATGCAAGGAGCTCAATCCAGGTGCATGTTCACAGTGTGTTCACAGTGTGTGCATAGGGAACATACTGATTGGGGCCAGAGATTCTGGTCCCTCCACTCCAATTACCCACTTTTTAAAAATGGCCCAAACCAGCTTCTCATTTGGGGCCACCATTGTTAAATTGGACCAGGAGTCCACAACAACACTAGATGTGTCACTAGTACAATTTTTACAGTCTCATAGATAAAAAAGGTTTAGTAGAGTTGATCATTAAATAGGTTCAGAACAGAAGTCTAGCCTGAAGACATTCACAAAGAGTCAATGGCAACGGAAGTGTGAATCTCTCTCCCACTGACTCCAACTGTGAACCTTGAGGCCCTGATTGCCTGGAACTCTGGAAGCCCCTATTCTACCCCAGGAAAGATTAAGTCAATACAGTGAACAGCAAAGCAAAAAAAAAAAAATTGCCTAGTCTTACTCTCTTAATAATAAAGATAAATAAGGGGAATGATTTTGATCATTCTTTGATCAAAGTGTGCTTAATGTCAATTTTATCCCAGGAAGTTTCTGTTTCTTAAGCCAATAAACTCCCATTATTTCTTACTCTAGGTAAAATGGTTTCTTGTCTAATAATCTGGTCTCATAGTAACATTGACATTTCCATTTTCCACTATTACCAAGTACTAGTTCTGTTAAAGTTCTATGTTTATACTTCCAAACCTTTATTGTAAATATACAAATGTTGTTATGTAATTGAAAACAGATGCCTAATTAAATGTAGGCAAATATGTAGACATAGAAAGACATAATAGTTTATTTTTAACAGTATAAGTCATAGGACCCATTCATACCACTCTGTGTATATCTGTTAGTGACAAATAACTTGGTGGGCCCTCTGGCTTCATTTCTACTTGCTGACTTAAGCATCACTGACTTGGGGAGTTAAGACCTGGGCAATGCATTTTTTGGTCTTTACCTGGCCTTTCTGTAGATAACATCTGTGATGTATTGGTCATGATGATGACATTTAACTAGGTTACTCCTTGGAGAACTAAGGGCTGCTTTTGCTGAAGGATCCTGCTCTTAATTTGGGCCTGTAGCTGTCCCAAGCATTATTGGGGTAGGATGAAAAGGCTTGGTGTTTCTGTCTTTGTGCTGTGTTTGTCTCCTTTGTTGCATTAACTTTTGGGTCAGCGTCTGCTCAGTTCTGCAAAACCTGGTTGAACATTTGAGAAGTATTTTACCTATAACTATTATGTAGAGTTAACTTGACCTAGACTTACCTAATCTTACTCTCTAATGCTAAAAACATCTGCCATTCACCAAGACCAGGAACACATGACCATGAAAGGCACAAAAAGAGGTGGCACCAAGTACCTGGAAATCTCTGCCTATTGCCAGAAAAAGATGTGAATGCTTCTCCCTTTATTCATTATTCCTACCCTCAGCCCCCTGGAGTTGAGAAACTGATTTATGAGCAAAGCTCCCTCTTCTCCATGTTTTGTTCACTGAATAAAGCTTTTTATTCTCCCCATTGCCTCTCATACAATGGTTTTTCTATGGGATAAGCCTACCAACCTGGTTATGTAACACATCCATACAATGAAGATTATACAGAGTTGTGACTAAGGGACAGATAGCCTAACTATCTACATTGATCATCCAGTAAATCTCAATGAATAATCTTAAGCCAGACATTTCCCTTTCTGGGCCTTAATTTTCCCACCTTTAAATGGAAATCTTAGTAGTATTCACTTCACAGGCTGATGTAAGCTAAGCATCAAGTAGAAGAATGTAAAGAAAAATAAATGTATTCTCTAGTAAGCATGGGTTGTATTTTTTTTTACCTAGTCATTATTATTGAAGGCTTTGATTCACAAAGGAGCATAAAAGATTAAAAAGACCCATTTGTTGGAAGCATTACTTGTAGGTTCTAAGATAGGATAATTATAACACCTATCTTAGAAGACTGTGCTGTGGATTAAATATGAATGAATATATGTTAAATTCTTCGTCTTTTTTTTTTTTTTTTTTTTTTAGTACCAGGGATTGAACCCATGGGTGCTTAACCACTGATCCACGTCTCTAGGCACAACTCTTTGATTTGCTTAGGGCTTGGCTAAGTGGCCAAGGCTGGCTTTTAACTTGACATCCTCCTGCCTCAGCCTCCTGAGTGAGATTCTGGGGTTATAGGCATGTGCCATATTGTCTGCCTAAATACACATTAAATTCTTTAGTCCTTTGACTTAGATAATCAATTAGTAGAGACATTAGATAATCAAGTAGTAGAGACATGGCTTTCCTTCAGCAGATGGCATCCTATCTCCAGGAACTTAATTTCCTGGGCCTTCTCCTCTACTATGAAGAGGAGGGAGCTGTGGAGCAGGGAAAAAGCAGAGGACCGCTGGTGCCCATGTCTAGACCATGGGCTACCAGAAAACAACACTTACAAGTTACCTTGTGGATGGTAAGAAAAAGAAACTACTGGCTGAAATAGACATGTTTGGGGGTTTCCTCACACACCAAACAATACTCTAACAGACACTGACTGGATATCTTGCAATTTAACTGGATTTAGATCCTAAACCATAGTTAATGCAAACATAAGAAGTTAAGGGCTCAGTCCGCATCTTAGCTGCTAATTGTTTTGTCCCTGATTGTCACCTGTCCATTTTAACCAACCAACTATATATCAGGGTTCTCATGATCCCTTCTCACATTTGATTATTTATTAGAATAGTTCACAGAACTCAGGAAATGGCTTTATTTAAAATTTACCAGTTTATTATAGAGGATATTGTAAAAGACACAGATGAAAAGCCAGATAGACAAAATATACAGGGTAAGGCACATGGGAAGGACACAGAGTTCTCATGCCCTCTGCAGGTCCCTTCACACGTTTGCTCAACTGGAAACGATCAAGGTTTTTTATGGAGGTTTCAACAAGTAGGCATAATCATTTGTTAGCTGAATTTATATTTCCTTTCTCTTTCCCAGGTGGTGGTAAGAGGGAAGGGCTGAAAATTCTTAGTTTCTAATCATGACTTGGTATTTCCATTGATCAGCCTCCATCCAGGCACCCACCAAGAGTGGCCAGATTAGAACAAAAGATACTCTTGTCACCTAGGAAAATGAAAGGAAAAGGAGCTCTGTGTCAGGAATTGGTGTCAAAGATGGTGTGAAAGATGCATGTAGCACTCCTAACACTTAGTATATTACCAAGATATTAGAAGCACTGTGCCAAGGTCTGGGAGCAGAAACCAAACATGTATCTTAATACATCACCTTGCTACTCATCCCTTCAGGATCATGAGACTATTTGTTCTGATGGTGAAGAAAGAAGAAATTTGTAAAATTTGATGGGGATGGAAGAGCTGGGTTCCGTGGCAGCAGAGAAAGATTTCAGGCCTGAATACAACAAAAATGAAGAGAAAGAGAGAAAAAAATAAAACTAATAATGTAGGATTCCTGAAAGACCTTACCCTAAAGGACTTTCTCATGATGTGAAATTCATCTGTGTTCACCTCACCTACCTTAGGAACAGATGACAATCTCCTTGGGGACCCATTAACCTCTGGCTCTTGGTTGAGTTCAGAGCCCTCTAGAAATTCAGCGCCTGCTCACAGCCAGACACAGTCTTCATTTATTGCCTCAGACAGGCCAGTGTGAGAATATTGATCAAACAGACCCAAGAGCTCCTTCCAATATAGAGGGATCAACCAGAGTGCATTAAGTGCATTCCCTTAAGGCAATGTGGGTTGGAGAGCTTGAAGAAATAACAAGCTGGCTGGAGACAGGTGGCTGACTGCCCAGAGACACAGTCCAGCCCCTTCCCTGAATCAGAAGATCCACCAAAGGCCTCTCCACAGGCCATTGTGTTTGGCCAGCAGCATAGGGATAGGATGTGGCAGAGGTCACATATCCTTACTGTTCTTAGCATCTCTTGCATATATTCAGTTAATTTTAAATCATCCTTAAACATAGAATAGAAAGAAGGGAAGTTTTCAGGCCCAAACATTTGGCTTCTAGCTATAACTACTCCTTATCTGAAGTCAGATAACCTTATATTTTTATTGTTCAGTTTATAGCAATACTTTAAAAAATGAATCACGTTTTTCTTTTAAAAATGTATTGTGGTAAAAACACTACATATGAGATCAACCGGCTTAACAGATTAAGCACACAGTACAGTATTGTCATCAATAGGCAAGATGTTGTACAGCAGATCTTTAGAAGTGTAAGTAAAACTTTGTACCAAATGAATAGTAATTCTCCTTTTCTCCCTCATCCTAGGCCCTAGTAACCACCATTCTACTTTATGCTTCTGTAAGTTTGACTATTTCATATATTTCACATAAATGAGATCTTGTAGTATTTGTCCTTCCGTGACTTGACTTATTTCACTTATTATAAAGTGAGTTTTATTCAAATCCTGGTTTTGTTTGGTTATCTGTGAGCATATTATATTAACTTTTACTATTTCAATTTCTGCATTTTTAAGGTGGGGCAATTATAACACCTACCTTAGAAGATTGTGCTGTGGATTAAATATGAATGAATATATGTTAAATTCTTCTTCTTCTTTTTTTTTTTAGTACCAGGGATTGAACCCATGGGTGCTTAACCACTTAACCACTGATCCAAATCTCCAGGCACATCTTCTTGATTTGCTTAGGGCTTTGCTAAGTTGCTAAGGCTGGCTTTTAACTTGAAATCCTCCTACCTCAGCCTCCTGAGTAAGCTTCTGGGGTTATAGGCATGTGCCATATTGTCTGCCGCAGTCTGGCTGGGCACACAATCATGAGCCACCACACAGCTTGTAGATTCAAACAGCAACTCTTTATTCCCGAACTCACACCAGCCGTCTACAATCACGTTCTGGGGAAATCCACGTTCTCTGCCCAAAATCCACCTCCACTGGGCTTCTATCTCCCAAAAAATACTGTCTAAATCCCGTGAGAACTCAAGGGGAACTCAGGCAGCAGGATATGCCCTATTCCCAGCAGGAATAATCTTAAACCTTAAACCTGGAACCTAAACCGGCAACGCCCTAAACCCAATTATCTTAAACCGGGAACACCCTAATCCGCCTTGGTCTTTGAGCAAGGTCACCTACATTCAATGTCACTACAACATGGGGTATGCTGGCAAGGAAATTGTCATACCTACTTGGCTAATGGCTCCCAGCACCTAAATACACGTTAAATTCTTTAGTCCTTTGACTTAGATAATCAATTAGCTGTATGTATTATTATAAGGACTATGCCATACATACCTGACATACAAAGTTTAAAAGAAGCCACTGTCCCTTCTAAGAGTTTGCAGTTTAGTGCCTTATAAAAGCAGAATGAGGTTCTCAGGTGAGAAATTTAACCAATTGTGAATCCTCATTTTCAGAATAAATATAATAGACCTGGTCAGGGTACTGGCCCCAAAGTGCAAGCTAGTGAAATACTATTCTGACAAGGTGACATAAATAATAGGAGATGTGAAAATTGGATTCTGGGTTTCTAACAACTTTCCCAGTGGAAAAATGTTTTATTTGGTAGATTCCACAAATCACTAAAATTCCACAAATCACTAAAAGGAACACTAAATTTAACTTTGGATAGAGCCATCATCATTTCTGCTTTGAAAGGGTTTAGCTGGAAAAATTCTGATTCTTTGCTAATTGCAAGTTTTCTTCAAAACCATAAAAAATCATCAAGTTCAAATGTATTCAACAAACTAATTGGTGATGCCTACAAAAATTAATAAGGAATATTCAAGAGACAGTATCTTTTTAATCTTGTGAGAATTCATAAACAATGTAAAAATCAATGAGAAATTTTTTTGTAAATGAGATGACAAGATGTATACATTTGCATTTTATTAATGAAAATCGCTTCTTGAATTTACTATGAAACTTGAATATTAAGTGCAATAATCATGTAGTCAAAACAGCAGCTGTGTGAAACAGACAGCAACTAACCGAGAGGAGACAATTGTAGCTGTCATTAAAGGGACAATTGTTTTCCTCCTATCTAGAAATACTGAGCTTTAATCTGAATATGAGACAGCTGTGCTAGTCTATGCTGGGCTAGCCTTAATAATCAAAGTGAAAGAAAGAACTGATAAAGTATAAATTCAAAATCATCTTTGTCTCATACATTGAATTTATTCTGGGTCCATATCAGAGAGAGAGAAAAAAGTGTGTTTGTGTGTGTGCATATATGTGGACATATGTGCATGCTTATGCACTTAAGATTCATTAATTCATTTAAATGGTTGTCATTGTATCAAATGCCATCTCTCTCCATCTTATTTTTAAAGCCCCCATTCCTCTGGTCTTCTGCTTGCCCATTCCATACACTTGGTGTTGCCAGGTCACTGACATCCTCAGCCTACTTCCCTATTCATGGAACACTTTTTTGCCTTACTGTTCACTTTCTTCTTTTCCACCATTCTTGGTGTATTACTACACATGTGACACTCAGTATCTGGATCTATAGTGCCTTAACCTTCACACTGAGAATTTCTTTTTCCTCTAATGTGTGTTAGTCAATATTAACCCATTCCCAGGGTCATAGGAAGCTTATTTCACAATAACTCTCTCAGTACCAAAATAAATTTCAGTAGCCCACTTTCAACACAAACTCTCCTCCTTCTAGACTACTTATTTCAGTAGCCTCATCCATCAGACCAAAACCTCCTATAATGGATCTTACAACTTTCTTTATATATATATATATA
>NW_026000243.1:12044846-12067893 GCF_001458135.2 Marmota marmota marmota | reverse complement strand
ATATGTAGTTGTAGATGGACAGCATGCCTTTATTTTATTTGTTTATTTTTATGTGGTGCTGAGGATCAAACCCAGTGCCTCCCACATCTGAGGCAAGCGCTCTGCCACTGAGCTACAGCCCCAGCCCCTTACAACTTTCTTTTTATCTATACATATGTAATATGAAATGTAATATGTATATGTAATATACACATGTAATATGCATCTAATATTTTGTTGTTTCTCTTACATCTATAGTCTATCATTATAATTGCTTAATTAACATTATACTTTCATTTCTGGCCTATCCTACATTTTACTTAGTGACCAAACCCTTGTCCCAGAATATTTGAATCAGGTCTTCATTATCTGAACACTGGGAAGAATGAACATTACTGAAGAAAAGTCACACAAAGTGACAGATCAGTTCTGCTATGAATTATGACCACCTACCTCAACACTGGTCAGAAATACAGTATACTATACAAATAAGTAAAACCATAGTTAAACAACTTTGACAGACATGGCTACATTTTAACTCTTGAATGTCCTGCAGAGGCCCATGTATTAAAGGCTTCATTGCTAGCCTACAGTGCTATTGATAGGTGGTAGAACCTTTAGAAGGTGGGGCCTAGTTTGAGGAAGTTAGATCATTGAGTATGTTTCCTTGAAAGGAATATAAGGATCCAAGCTCCCCCCACCTTCTCTCCCTCTCTTGCTCTGGCTGTCATTCTCATTCTCTCCCACTCTCTCTCCCTCTCATTCTTGCTAGGGATACCATGAGGTGAGCAGTTTCCTTGGCCACACATGCACCATGATGTCCTATGCCACCATAGGCCCAAAGCAACAGGGCTAATTGATGATGGACTGAAACCTCCAAAACTGTGAGCCACAATAAGCCTTTCCTCCTTATAAGTTGATTATCTCTGATATTTTGGCAGTGATGGAAAACTGACTCTCATGCATTCCCCACTTCATCTAAACTTCCTGCAAACTCCCTTCTTTCCCACTCTGAGCTGTAGTTAATGATTTTCCTTTGCTGAAATAAATAAAGCCATAAACAGGAATTTCTGTTGTGTTCTAATCAGGGAGTGATACTTACTTTTCTGCCTTTTATCTGTCTCTCCCTTTCCTTTTAATAACATAAAGGAAGTGTGGTTCCTCATGTTAAAATAGCAAACGTGAACTAGAATTGAGCAATTCAGTAAATGGATGGCAGTAGTCAGTTGTCTCATAGTAGGATTAGGAATAGTAGTGAATAGGTGAGTAAGGGGAGGAGAAAATGATGCCTGTGTGAGTTGGGAATGTCAGGATGAACTCATCTTTAGCTTATTATAGACAGAGATAGGTATATAGAGAGATATTTGTTTATATAGAGATATAATTATTTCTTATAATTATTTATTTATTGAGTGATTAGCCCTTCTCATGTATCTTTTTTGTTTATCTTTCTTGGATCATTCCCATTAATACCTTTTTTTCAAAAGCAACTTTTAATTTTTTAATGACTTAATGTGTAACTCTCCCACTGGACTGAAATCTGCATGGGAGCAAGATCCATTTTTTTTAAAATTTTATACTTATTTTTTCACCACATATCCAACATTTGGCATTGCTATCAAACTCAGTGATCACTACATTCTTTGGTGCCATATGTGCATTTTTAAATAAGAAAAAAAAACTGTCCCTTGAAAAGTACCTTGATGAAGCAGTAAAAAATTATTAATTTTATTAAATTTCACCACCAGAGTGCATATTGTTTGATATTTTGTGTGCAAGATAGGGAATACATCTCAGATACTATTTCAGATGATTCTGATACTTGTTGAAAAATGGTTATCTTAGGAAACTACATTTCAGTGTTTGAGTAAAAGCTGACCTAGATATTTCTTTGCTTTTCATGGTAGAGCTATTTTTTGAAAAATTAATGCAACTTTAAGGCAAAAAGGCAAAAAGCTTACATGATAAGTGTATGTATTGCCAATGAGAAATCTAAGTCTGCAAATGAAAATTAAGGATTTGGAAAACTTTGATCTGCTGCTAGAATTTGACAGCTTTTTGAATATTTAAAACTCAAAAATTTCTTCTCAATCTTCATATTTTTAGCTCCTGCTACTCCTTGAAAATTTACCCTTTTCTTACGTGACTTCCCCAATCTCTTTCCTTTCCCAGACTGGGTGGTATGAGTGTGTATTTATTCTTATACTGATGTCTCTCTGTCTGTCTATCTTTGTATCTATCTATCTGTTTGTGTATCACCTACCTATCAATCTATTACCTATGCTTATTTAATTATTTATTTTACTTGGAAAAGGAAGAATGGCCCCATTAAGCATGCTACATACTACACTGGGATACACATAAAGATATGCACTCCTAGTAAGGAAGGACCGGAAATAAAAGACTCTAATAAAGTTTGATATCTTGCTTCAAATTATTTTAATTTTTGATTAATTCAAGTTGTCACCTTTATCCTGATTACCTGCCAACAACAAGTATAATTTCACTCTGGAGAAAATGACATCATTCAGAGACTTAAATTCCATGATTTTTATATACATTTGCTAATCAGTCAATACTTATCAGTCATACCAGGAGATAAGACTAAACTAAGTCCTACCAAAATGGGGAATAGGGAAGAAAAGGTTTTTTTGTGTGTCAGAGATTTTAAATACACATAATATATGTTAAAGAAATGAAATAATATGTATAGAATTTCATCTAAGAAGAATTTATTAAAAATAGAAATTATAAAACTAAAAATAATAATTGAATTGAAGAATTAAATAAATCAGTTTGATATCAGATTAGATAAAATTGAAGAAAAGATTGAGAATTTTTGAATTTAGATATATTCAGATGCAAATATAGAGTAAATGTAGAAATGAGCTTAGGACATATATGAGAATTGTTGAATGTATATATGAACATATATATACAATGTTGGGGTAGGTTACACTATTATAATCAGCTGGCTTGAAACTCCAAGGGCACAATCACAGAAATGTATTTCTGGCTTAGGTAATAGTGAAGAGCAGGAATTCTAAGCAAGTGAAGCTCCCTTCCCAGGCTCCAGGGCTTAGCCACATTAGCTACTGGAAACTCAAAGGAGAATTATATCTCTAGGTTTTAGGAACAGAAGACTCCAAAGATCTTCTGAATCACCCCAGCTATTGAGCAAGACCACACAGCTAAACAAAGATGTTCAGCATGCAGCACTTTCCAGAGAAGGCTTCTGCTGCACAGAGTACCTGTTCCCAAATCTAACTGGAGAGAATCCTTTTGATTTTCTTTGGACTTCACCTTCCCCTAGGAAGCATGTACACTAAAGTTGATGTACTTTCCTATTACAGCATCCTGATATAATATCCCTTATGCATGCACTCAGAATCTCTTATTACCATGTGTTGAAAACTGTTCTATTAACAGCAAGTGTGAGAGTTAGTGTATCCATGGCACTGGTCTAATTCCATAACTCTTCCATAAATATGCCTTATGTAAAACCAGTGTCCTAGTGGAGAAAACACAGACATTGATATCTTTTGGATTTGAATATTGCACATTACGAATTAGCTTTTCATCTTTCTTACACTCACTGTGGCATACATTTTGGATACTAGCGCAGATATTCTTTTCAATTATCCAATCTTTCAATCAATTAATTAATCAGCAAATATTCCCCAACTTTTCTTTACATGTTAAGCTTTATACTGGGTATAAAAAGATAAATAAGAAAGCCCCTGCCTCTCATAAGGTCACAGTACAGCAGGGAGATAGAAATATAAGTCAGCAACAATAATTCAAGGATATAAGTGCTGTAGTAGCATATGAAACTAGAGGCAGGGAACTTAGGGAAAAGGGTGATTATTTTCTCATGGGGAAGACAGCAGGGACAAGGAAAGATTCATAGAGGAGAAGGTAAGGTAACCCCAATCTTTTTAAACATGAGTAAATAAGAAAAGAGTTAGTCTAAGGCAGAATGTGAGAAAGAAAAGAGGCTTCAACTGAAGAAAAGCATCCTTTCCTTCTATAAACATTACCCTGAGCAACCACAGTGGATCTTCAGCTGCTTTAGGAAATGGATGACATATCAATAACAATTGGCCCCTGAGTAGGGAAGTCCACATCCCCTGAGGAGATAGACATGGCAATCATTGGTGTAGAGCATGGAGAATGTTAGGATGGAAGAAAATATAAAGAATATAGAATGAGTAACCAGGCTAGAGGTCAGAGAAGGCTTCCATGAAGGGAATGTAAAAGTTATCAGAATCAAGATGGAGTCATTTGTATCAACCCTAATAGAAATAAATAGATAAAACCAGGGTTCCTACACATGATTGCCTTATAGTTGTGATTATAAAACATAATCTTGCACTCAGGCATCGTGCACGTGCATACGCGCGCGGGTGCACACACACACACACACACACACACACATTTCTGCAAGGACCTCAGCCTACCAATCTGTGTTCAACCTCAGATTAGCATGACCCAGTTATTAATCATTGTGGCCAAAGATTATTGTTTTCAAGTATCTGATGTTATTCACTTCATTGTTGCCTTTAAAAACTTCCCCTTTCCTCAATCTCTTTGAATATGTTCATAGTTTACTATAGCATATACATTCCCATTACAATATTCTTCTGTTGCCAGGTAAATGTCGTTATTCTCTGGAAAAATCTCTCTGATTACTAGTTTGTTTTAGTTTACATGCACATGAAGAAGTGTTATTTGAACTGAGAAGCTGGTCAGGTGGACAAAGGAACAAAAGAATTTATAGAGTAAAGGGCACAAAGTTAAGACACAGATAACTGAAGGAATTTGATATGTGAAGAAATGGACTAGTCCCAGGTAAAATTGGCCAGGAATGAAAAATTTCTTATAAATGGGAGTAGAATTTAACAGGTGATTAAGGAAGGCCAGTCTTGGCCTGATGTTCACTTAAAAGTGAACAACAATAGCTTGTGGTTATTTTTTTAAATATATATATTTATAAAACTATATATATTAGTTGTCAACAGACCTTTATTTTTATCTATTTATATGCAGTGCTGAGAATCAAGCCCAGTGCCTCACACATGCTAGGCAAGCATTCTACAATTGATCCACAACCCCAGCCCTGGTGATCAAGCTTTAACTGTGGGTCAGGCTCATAGCTGTGAGCTGAAACATCTCTTTTTCTACAATTGGAGTTTACTGTAATGAGACAGCTAAGAGGCTGTTGCAGGATGGGATCCAACCCAAGAGCCAATAATACTTCATCTCTGCATGTGTCAGTCTTCCTATTTCCCACAAGTGTCAGGAACCTCACTTTCCTTTACAGACCCCTGTGTGGGCTCTCTCTTATCCAGCGAGGAGGTCCACAGAACAAGGTAGAGGAGAGTGTGGCTGTGGAGTTGCTATTCAAGACCTCCGAGGTCCAGCAGGAAGAAGTTCTGATTTTATTGTGCAGTTACCATGTATATATACTCTGGCAGTACCTTGGCAAATTATAGGCAGCCACCAACACAATTTATTGCTAACTGTCCTTGCAGGGACCAATTGAAGAGTGGGCTATGGAACAAGCGCATGGACTGCAACATGTGGCCTTATGCCCAGGGCTGTGTCTACAGGGTAAGCAGCCTGCTGCTCATATGCCTAGCACAAGGGGAGTGGCCTGCCACTCAGAAACCCTTAAAGTATGCCATGTATGCAGTACTCCATACACTTGTCCCCACATCTCCTCCCTCTGACTATGCTGCAAGGACTTTAGCCAGCATTGCTATTTTTCATGTGGTGGTCTTTACATGATTACATAAGCATCTTACAACACAAGAAAAAAATTATCACTATTATAAACAGTAGGGCCAGGGTAACAGCATTATAAGGATTAGTTAATTTGACTTTCAGGTTTTTTCCAATGTTCAGTTAATCCCTGGAAGAGAGAGGAAAGAGGACGTTGTCAAGACAGACATCTTAGTCTGATTGGTTTTGACAATTGCTTTGGTAAGTTTATACATAGTCATAACATAATTATCATCCCAAGTGCCCTTAATATATTGAAAAAAAATGGAGAAGTGTAAGGTTACATTTTCAGATACAGCATATGGGTGACACAGATATGAAATTCAGGCTTGCAAGTGAGTCTTTGCAACATAACAGAATTTCTAGTTTTTCCTGTGGAGGTCTAGTTCTTGTTGAATGACTAAAATAGTGGCTCAGGACAGTTTACTTAAGTCATTTTGAACATCAAAGGCTTCTGCTATGGCAGTAGACAAATTGTTTACAGTCTGAGTAGTCTGGATAATCTGAGTGAGCAAAGCAGCTGCAGTGACTGTGACAGAAATGGCAGCTACTAGGGCAATAATTCCAGCGATGATGAGGCAAATTGCATGCCTTGTCTGGTGTAGGTTCCCATTCAGAAGATTCTTCATCTCCATGTCACATGGACTCCTCCACTTTCTAGGCAGGTTCACTGGAAGCTAGATTACTTGGGGGCACTCTGAGGATAAATATATGTTTAGCTTTCATAGCAGGAGTTAGACAATTTGTGAGTCAGCAGGATGTATCAACTGCAGAAGGGATCTCTGTATGAGTAATATTTATGCCATCAGTATCATTGATTATTAACATGGCAAAGGGTGGTGTAACACAAGCTTTTGCATAGTAGGTATAGGTATAATTTGGCATAAAGGCAAATCCATGGTCAGGGTCTGAACTCAATATCTGCTGCCCATTTTATGGGTCTAGCAGCTAGCAATATTGGCATGATATCTATCATGCCATGTGCTGATTTCCTGCCTAATGTTTGGTAAGAGCTTGTCTCATGTAGCAGGTAGTGCAGTAGCCCATATGGTTTTGGGGCACATAAGTTACAATCTAGGGAGCTGCTCCCACTTACATGCATAAATGTTCTTCCCTGGAGAAATTACTCTTTCAGGACAAGTATGACTGACACATTGATTCCATGGGATGCTATCATTATCCTAAAGGGGCTTTCCAAAAAATGTTGTTGGGCATGTTGACAGCAAGGGTTTCTGGCGTTTGCCATGTGGGAGTCTATGGCTTTAGGTAGCATTAATTATAACTCTAAGGTCATTGAGAGATATCCCAACATATGACTTATTATAGTTATTTACAGTTTCATTGGTAAGAGCAAAACAGAGGGGTCTGTCTGGATTATAGGTTTCATTATCTACTACAGAGAAACAAATGGGCAGAGTATGTATTTTCATGCTGGCATTCCAGGATACAATAGATAACTCAGGATCAATAAGGTTGGAATTATTGGAAAGGAGCTTAGATAGGACTCCTTCCCAGTTGGTCACTGACAAAAGGGGTGGTCTAGTGACCAAAGCCCAATTTACCTGAAGGGAGGCTTCAGTGTTAGCAGTGAGCATTGCACAAAATAGGACCATCATCATAGGCCCAGGGATGGGGTTGCCACCAGGCAAAGGGGCTTCTCTGTTGGCTTGGTCAACAAGACCTTTAATATCATCCCATGTTAATTTATGTGAGGGTCATTTGCACTGTTAAGTCCTTTGCTTGTGAGGTTTCTTCTCCATAGTTAATTCCTTCATCTTCTTGGTTGGTGTTCCTGGGGTTCAGGGCTTGACTTTCTGGCAGGTACCCAGATGGGGTGAGGGTCCTGTTAACACATGGAAACCCTCTACCCATGGTTAGAAGGGGCCCCAGACCATCCCATGCATTTGTTATGAGATCCTTTCATGAGACCGTAGGGTAGATAGGATGGACGTGTCAGGATGGCCCAATGATTATGGGCTGCTGTTTCCACAGAAAATTTTGAAATTGAAAGAAAATTCAAAGCAAATAATTTTTTGTTCAAGGCATTATGAGGGGACTTGGTATAGTTTTCCCCCTCTGTTTTGTAGCATGGTCTTTAATTCTGTGTGTGTGTGTGTGTGTGTGTGTGTGTTTAATGATGCCATGAGTTTAAGGGGTATAGGGGATCCCAGTTAAGTGTTTTATATGCCAATCATTGCAAACCACTTGAAATGTCATGCTAATACAGACTGGCCCACTGTCAGTTTTAATAGACATGGGAATATTCATAATTCCAAAACATTTAAATAGTTGGGAAAAGATCTTTTTGTGGTTTCTCCTGTAGCAACTGTGGCCATTACACAGCCAGAATGGCTATCAATGACTACATGAATGTATTTTAAACTTCCAAAAGGAGCATAATGAGTGACATCCATTTTCCATAAAGCATTAGATTTTAATTCTCATGGATTCACTCCAGCAGGTTGTAAAGGGACAATGGGAAAAAAAAGTGCACATTTTTTTGTTGTTGTTGTTGGCAGTCTCTGACTAGCTGTTTGTAAGCCTCCTTAGTCTTGCTTTTATGCAGCTACTATGGCTGAGGCCAGCAGAGAGGCTTGAGCTGCTTGTGTCCCTGTATCCTGGGTGGCCAAAATCCAGTCATTCAGTGTGCCATTTTGTTCCTTGGTTAAGGCTTCCCTAGCTCCTTCCTGAGACACCTTCCCTTCTACCTTCTTGTTTACTCTGTCATTAAACTGTGGCAAGTCCTCAGTGGCTTTCTACCTTAAGCCCTGTATAAAATCTGTGCCTCCACCAGCTGGTACTTCCTCCAGGCTCTTCAAGCATAGAGTCACACCTGGTCAAGATAATTTGATGAACCTCTAGCTTGTACTGCAGAGCAACTGTAAATTTCTTCTCCCTGCAAGCATTTAGCTGGGAGGTTAACATTTGTGGTGTGTTTATGATCCCCCTGCTGTTCACATAGAAAAATGCCTTCTACTTCAAAAATGTTGCAGTCTCAAGACCAGCTCTGGCTAGGTCTTTCCAGTCTTGAGAACAATTAAGTTCAAGACTGAATGATTCAAGCATTTTCTCTGTAAATGACCCATGAGCCCATCCTCTTTTTCTGCATTCTTTAACTCCTTCAGGGTACCAAAGCATGTGGATACAAAGTGGCAGGGCACTGTGGTATGGGGACTGTATTGACTGGGAAAGTTTGTATTTCTTTACCCCACTTTTCATCTCTTATCCTACATAGATCTTCAAAAGGATCTCTGGCCTCCTAGTATGGGTTTCTGGAAGACTGTGGCTTGGGCCTGTCAGGTGGCCTGGTCATTTCTGTCATAGTCCCTTGCTGGCTTTGGCATTGCCTCATAATAAGGCAGTTGCCATTGACTCAGGGAAGGATATAATCTTTGCCTGTCAGTAGAATGTGCACTTATGCCATTTGTGGTCACCTCTTTCTGGACCATAAATGCTAGTGGTACTGAAAAACAAAACCTATTCCAGGATGTGTAGTCTCTTTTGAATTTATTTGTGCAAAGTTTATTAATCATCTTCATGGTCATTTTTCTCACCACCATCATTATCATCAATTTTGCCTAATTCAGGGTTTAGAAACAAAATTCATCAAGAAAAAATGAGTGTGTGTATGTGTGTGTGTGTTTATACATATATACATATATATATGATTGAATGACATTGTGCTTGTACAGGATCATGGCTAATTAATAATTATTAGTAGTTGAGCTAACCTTAGCTGCATGATAAAAGAATAAGTATCAAAAAAAGAATAAATGACAAGATTCAAAATGTACTACTAATAAGTGTTAGAGCATCTATTCAAACTGGGCCCTTTAATTTCAAATCTAGCATTCTCCATAAAGTTCTTGTATACCGCTCTCTTCTCCTTAACTAGGATCTCCACCTCTGGCCAAAACTAACTTTTTGGATTACTTGATATATAATAAGGAAGCTACTTTAATCATTAAAACAAAGCAGGGAATGCCCTAAGTTGTAATTGAATACACATGTGACTAATGTCTCTTTATTCCTAGCATTCCCCTACTTAAATTCCTATAGCTATAACTATACCTAAGCCTGGGAATATGAAATCACCTTTCTGCATTTGAATCATGCAGATGTAAGCAAATTCTATGTCTTGATTTCCCTTTAGCATATCTGAGATGAAGATTTTCAAAAAGATCTTTGTAAATACTAATATGTAGTATGATAATAACAAGGTCAAATGCTGGCCCAGCAATTCTCAAAATTTTAATTCTAAACTGAAGCTTTACTATGTCTTTGGTGCTACAGTTTGTGAAAGAATAATCAAGGCTTGCCATTGGAGAAAATGTCTGTTTATTGAGGAACAGCTCTGCATATTTATAGAGCCAGGGGTGGTTTGACAGTTATGACAGTTTAATGGTTGAACAGTTTGATAGTTGGCTGGGGTGCTTTCTGATTGGTGGGTAAGAATCATGTGAGCCAGCAGGGCTCACCATTGGATGGCTCTTCTTGGGGGATGGGGAAATTAGTCTTTGGAGCCAGGGCAACTCCCAACATTCCCCCCTCTTTGTTATTAAATGAAAGTGTGCGTTGACTCATTCTGGCTGCTTCCTGCTGAGATGGGTCAGTGTGGGAGAAAGAGAGGAGGGAAGTAAGGAGCCCCCACAGGAGGGCAGAGAAGACTGGTATCAACAAAGGTTCCTTGCCACCACAGATCCACGATGATGTCAGTCCCCATTGGGCATAGGTCTTGCCTGGAGGTATCATCAGTAGCCAGGAGTTGGTAATTCCTGAGGAGAAGCTGGTTAAAAGCTTGATTAGAAATTTTACCCACCTGAGTCTGAATGAACTTTATGATAAAAGGAAAGAACAGGCACAGGGAGTTTTTATAGCCCAAATCTAATGGGGTCTCTGGGTCTGCAAGCTGCCTTGTTGGCACAAGGGGGGTTAAGTGTTCAGCCTAGAGCGGGGGCTTGGGCATTTGGGCATGAAGCAAATAGGTGATAAAGAACCAGACAGAAGGTTTGAGAAGCCAGGTCATCCTGCAGCTAACTTTGTTTGGCATGATCTGCAGACCAGCCTGTCCTGCACCTAACACCCTCAATTCCACTCTTCATTCCTAGTACAATCTAGCTCCCTCCCTTCTCTTTTAAGGCTGCTCTTCAAATTTTCTCCTAACTCAGTGTAACAGCTTGCTTCTTCCTTTGCTTTTCTCGAAGGCGGCCAAGGGAGTATGGTGGCCCATTGTTACCATATTTCCCTTTGAGAGAAGTCAGATCTCTCCAGGTTTTATGTGAAACACCTCAACTTTAAATACTGATACTTGAAATTCTTACGAAACTAGGAGGGTAAACAAAACACACATGTTCCTCTTTAGGCCCAAAAGGCAACTGGTAAAGTGCTCTCTTATGATCACACTTATTCAGGGTTCACCATGCTCTGGACACCTAAGTGGTTTGTCAGAAGGACAACACACAACGGTCCCACTACCAGCCAGATCCAAGCAAGTAGGGGGTCTGTAAGGAAGATAAGGGGGTCTGGCTGGAGGGGGCCCTTAGGGTCACTTGCCTTTAATGTAGAGCAAAAAGAGGACCCAAGAGGGCCCAGAAATGAGGGGGAGCATTAGCAGAACCCATTACGGAAACTGGGCTAAGAACAGAGACACGGGAGAAGCAGAGCTTGAGGAGATCTTGTGGGGAGGGATGACAAGAATACTTAATGACAGGTGATGATCATTGGCTATTCTGATGAAGGTGTAGGAGTGCCAGGCTTAAACCTGGAAATGTGAATCCACGGGGTAAGTTGGTTATTAGACAGCTTGAGTTTGGCCACCAAGGGAGTGCACATAGTCATCTGAGAAGGACCCTCCCATTTTGGTTTTAAAGGGGGCTTTTCCCCCAGTGGGCAATAGTAAACAAGTTAAGTAGGTAGGGTTTTGAAAGAGACTGGGGTCAGGAAGGAGCCAGTCTTGATAATGCCAGAGTTCAGAGCATAGATGGAAGAGGAGGGGCAGGGCATAGGTTTAGGGGATGGGTAGGGGTTCCGTAGGCAATCCAGGAGGAACGAAGTGACAGCCTTACATGACTTTGTAAAGTGAGAGATTAGAAGGCTTCTTTGGCAAGGCTCTAATGCACAATAAAGCAAGGGGAGAGCAAGTGGAGCACCTTTACCCAGTGAGCTTGGTGAGCTTGGTGAGGGTCTCTTTAAGGGACCAATTGGTCCTTTCAACCTTTCCAGAAGCCTGGGGATGGTAAGGGCAATGGAAATGCCAAGGGAGTGATAGCATGTGAGCCAGTCCCTGAGTTACCTGTGAGGTGAATTCTCAGCCATTGTCTGATTGGATAGAAGTGGGCATCCCAAAACCGGGGATTATGTGAGTCAACTACCATGGAGGCCTGCTTGTTAGAAGTGGGAAAGGCATGTTGTTTACTCGGGACATGTTGGTGAAATCAATCTGCCAGTCTGCAGCTGGGGTATGACCATGGGCCTGATGAGAAGGGAAAAGTTTAGGTTTTAACGGAGTACTGGTATTGGTTCTCTGGCAGATCTGACAAGCAGAAGTGATCTGTTGTAGGAGGGTCTTATCGCATGGGGAAAGGGTGAAAAAGGAGTGAAGGAAAGTTAGTGAGACTCTGTGGACTAGAAAATAGAGAGTGAAGAAACTGGAAGAGTTGTTGGGGATCTTTGGGCCGATCCCCGGTGGTAAGGAAGAGTAGCAGAGAGGAGGTAAAGCTCTATAGGGCAGCTGATAGAGCCACTTGATAGGCCTTGGAATTATCCATAGTAGTAAGGGAGGAGTCAGTCTGATGGGTCTTGCAATGGATTATTCCCAGTTGAGAAGGCAGCCTGGAGGCTCTTAGTAGGCAAGAAATAAATGTGGAATTAATGACTGCCTTCCCTCGGCTAGATTATAGAGCAGCCTGGCAAGGAGGGAGAAATTCAAAAGTAATCCAGGCCCTGAAGTACCCAGCCAAACCCAAGAAGGAGAGTCATCTTTGGTCTTTGGTGTAGATATAGACACAATAAGCTGTTTTCTGTCTACTGTAATGGAGTTTTTCCCTTGAGAAATAGAGAACCCTAGATACATGCTATTTGGGCCTTTTGTGGAGAGGCCCTATATCCCTTTAAGGCCAAGAAATTAAGTAGGAGAACTGTGTCATCTGTTGAGTGCCCTTTGGATGGGCTAGAAGAATTTGTAGAGGTTTGCAAGGGGTGCAGAGAGCAGGATTGGATCGGAGCAAGAAGAAAGCCTGGAAGAGATCTCTTAGAATGGAGGGATCCAGGGACCCAAAAAGGGGCCATCTGCTTTGGTTGTCTAAGGGATAAGTGGGCCAGGCCTGGGTACTATATTTGACTCAAGAGGCATTGTAGGGGAGAGTGGACTGGCAGAGAAGACACATTACCCATGTAAGGAGGAGGGAAGAGGATGCAGAGAAGGAGGAAACTGATTTATTGGCAAAAAAGGCATCCCCACTAGAACCAAAAAATCAGGAGTGCCTAAGTGGCAGGTTCGAGCTGCAGAGATTGAATGTCACTGAATCCTGACAGTCAAAGCTCTCATCCTGGATGGAGCCGGAGCCATGGGAGACCTTGGCCAAGGCTTTTTGGGACCCCTCCTGGAGAGGCCGGATGCTCCCAGGTCCAGAAAGAGGGGAGAGGAAGGGGAGAGTAAGTGTCTCTCTAGTGGCTAAGTCTTAAGGTGAGAGGATTAGGACTTTTGAATCTGCCCAAGGAAGGAGTCCCTGAGAGCCACCGTAGCCTTAAAGGCTGTGGTGGGGTGCTTTCCTACCCGCAGGTGGGCAAAGAGATTTGCCAGATGATAATCAACATATTGCAAGAGGGAGGATTCGGGGCACTGGGGGTGAAAAGATTGGAGGTCGGAGGTTTGTCCAAAGAGGTGTGGACTATCTCGAAATCCCTGAGGAAGGGCAGTCCAGGTTAAAGGCAAAAAGATATCCTTTAAATCTATGACTGAGAAGTGGGTGGCAGTGTGGGGAATCTGAGACAGCAGAGTGTATGGGTTGGGAACCAAAGGATGTATGGGCCTAATGGAGGTGTTGATGAGTTGTAGGTAGGACCCGTTGGGCTTTTTTACCACTAGTATGGGAGTATTGTAAGGGGAATGAGCAGGACAGAGGTACCCCTTGCTAAGAAGGCCTGAATAATAGGTTGTAGGCCCAGAAGAGCTTTTGTGGACAAGGGTATTGAGCCTGATTTGGGAAGGTGTTAGGATCTTTGAGATGAATGTTAACTGGTGGGCAAGAAATGGTGGAGGGGGTGTGGGTATCCCATACAATCGGGTCAACCAGGTTAGTATGGTATTTCATGTCAGCCTCACAAGTGGAACAGAATGGCCAGTCTTCTGCCAAAAGGGCCAGAAAAGATGAACAGGCTGATTCTGGGGCCTAACTGATGCCAGGAGCCCAGATGTTGATTGTTGTATTGAATTTAGAGAGAATATCTCGGTCGAGCAAAGAAACAGGACATTGGGGCATAACTAGGAATGTCTGAGAGAATGGGAAGTTGTCTATGGAACAGAGTAATAGGGGAGTCTTTCTTGGATAGATGGTCTTTCCTCCTATTACCCGGACAAAAGGAGAGGTGGACAGCACTGTTTGCCCCCAGAATTCTGTCAGGACTGAGAAGGTAGCCCTGGTGTCAAGGACAATGTCAACCTTGCGTCCATCCACCTGAATCCGCACCCTGAGTTGCTGTCTATTGATCGTTATGGCTGGGGACAAGGACCCAAGGCACCGTCAATCGATTGCCATGGCCAGAAGGTCAGAGGGTTCCCTGGCCATAGGCCTCCTATGGGATCTAGGACAGTCAGAGCCCCAATGACCTTGTTGTTGACATTTAAGGCATGGGGTACGTGGAGTGTGTGGTGCGGGGCATGCCCTGGCCACACTTGAAGTAGGCGTGTGTGTGGGGGTTCGATGATGAGCAGTGACCCAAGGAAGCACCATGCATTGCCTGGGCGAGCATCTGAAATTTCTTAGTCTGGGGGGTTGCAGGGCCATGTTCGAGCTTTTTTAGTTTGGCCCAGATGTCGGGGTAGCTCTGCAAGAGGAAATATGTCATAAGGACCTGACAGCCATCTGGGGTTTCGGGATCCAGATTAGTGCTGAAGGGCTTTCGTAAGCCAATCCAGAAATTTCAATGGGGTCTCTTGTAATTTTTGGAAATTGACGGCCTTACGTGCCGCTTTTTTGAGCCCAGCAATAATACATGTGGAGAATCGGTCCCTACTCTGTATGCCAGTTTATGTATTATAATCCCAGTTGGGAGTTTGATCTGGGGCAGCAAGTGGCCTCGGAGGGTGATTGGGATTAACTCAGTGAGTTTCATCCACATGGACTCTGGAAAGTTCCCAGACTCTGGTACGTTCCTCAAGAAGGAGAGTATTAGCCAATAACATATAAGTGAGGCTATAAGCCTGGAGGACCCATTGAAACACTCTTCTGTGGTGAATGAGCCCATACTTCTCTCGAGTTGCATGAGGTCATTCATAGAGAATGGGACATGTACCAGGATAATGCCCTCATCCAGCAACCTCTCTTAAAGGGGCCATAGCTTGTGGGACTAGGGAATGGGACCTAGTTTGAGGGGAACTAAAGGTGTTGGCCAAGTCAAGGGGAGCACCTGAGGGGCTAGACAGAGCCAATGGGGGAGGTCAATAGGGAGGGGGTTCATCTGCCCAATAGGTTGGGATGAGAACGGAGAAAAAGCCTCAACATAGGGGAACTCCTTCCACTTTTTCGATTGCTCGCAGAAGTTAAACAGATCTCTGAGAATTGCAGGATCTAGGGATCCTCCTAGGGGCCATTGACTTTGATTGTCTAATTGATAGTAAGGCCAATCTTGTATGCAGAATTTAATAAGGGAGAGTCTGCAGGGAGGGAAGAAGAGGTCCCCATAGGTCAGGAGAGGGACAAGGGTGGTTAGAGGGGGGGAGAGGGGAGTGCCTATTCTTCCATCCCTCAGGACCTCCCGCTCATGAACCTGGTTCTAGAGAGTCCACCATGACTGTGAAGTTCGTGGTGGGGTGCATTCTCTCCTCCAGATTGGGCATCAGAGGTTTCCTGGATGATCACTGTCAAAGCCCCTGCGTATAACCCATCTGAAGTTGGATACCCGATAGGGGAACTCACCTACTGAAGAGCCGGTGTTGTGTGAGTAGTAGCAGTGCTCGAAAGAGTGGACAAGGATGGCAAGCCTTGAGAGAGGGGGCCCTCAAGCAGCGAGGCATCCCCCCTCCCAGGTTTCGGCACCAATGAAAAAAAGATCAAGGCTTGCTGTCCAAGAAAATGCCCGTTTATTGAGGAACAGCTCTGCATATTTATAGAGCGGGGGGTGGTCTGACAGTTATGACAGTTTAATGGTTGAACAGTTTGACAGTTGGCTGGGGTGCTTTCTGATTGGTGGGTAAGGATCATGTGAGCCAGCAGGGCTCACCACTGGACAGCAGGATCATGTGAGCCAGCAGGGCTCATCATTGGACTGCTCTTCTTGGGGGATGGGGAAGTTAGTCTTTGGAGCCAGGGCAACTCCCAACATTCCCCCCTCTTTGTTATTAAATGAAAGTGGGCGTCAACTCATTCTGGCTGCTTCCTGCTGAGATGGGTCAGTGTGGGAGAAAGAGAGGAGGGAAGTAAGGAGCCCCCACAGGAGGGCAGAGAAGACTGGTATCAACGAAGATTCCTTGCCACCAGTTTGGATGTAAAATGTCCCCCAAAGGCCCCCAAGTTAAAGCTTTTGTACATATCCCATGGTGTTAATGAGATAAGCAGTTTTATTCTATCATGCATTTCTACCATAAGGTACTACCTCACCACAGACCCAAAGCAATGGGACCAATTTATCATGAACTAAGGCCTTATAACTAAGGGCCAAAATAAGCCTTTCTCTTTAAATTTTGACTATCTTAGATATTTCTTAGAGTGAAAGAAAGCTGGCTCTCATACGTGGGATATTATTAGATCTCTAAATGTCCAGGCTTCAACCAGACCTGTTAATCAGAAACCTTCACAGCAAGATGCAAGACTCTGTTCATTGAATCTCTAATTTGAGAATTGCCACACTACAGAAATTACAAAGGGTTCAAAGATAACTGAGAATAGAGAACTTGTAGAAACACAATAGCTCACTGTGTTTTTAGCTCTCACCTGGTCTGTCCCATGCTCTTGATAAAGGCTTATTCAGTGACATCTTTGGTTGGTTCTTCAGCTCTACCCCTTTTCCATATTTTTTCTTTCTTTATATATCTTATAGGATAAAGCAGTTGGCATGAGTTTACCACACAGCCCTTCCAGGGTAGACTATGAGCATAAAGTGGCCAATAATCCATTCCTCACAGAACGATGAGATCAGTCCACTTCTTTGGATTTTCATTGCCATGGAAAAAGGTCTTCAGTCATTGAGCCACTGTTTTTACCAAGCCATGTGTGGGAGAGGGAGTCAATTCTTTACTCAATCCTTATGTGACTTCTCTGTGGATTTGTTTACGCAGCTTTTAATATCAAAGGTGCCCTTTCACCTTGTCCTACCTCCCTCACTCCTCCATGAAGCCTTCTTACATATTTGGTTTATTTATTTATTTTTTACTATTTTTATGTGGTGACAGCTCTCAGCACTTGACATTTGCTATTCTATATTGTCAATAATTCTTATATATGCAAGTTCTGTCTCATTTGATTGGATAGCAAATTATTTTGTAGACAATAAAAATATGAAGTTTAGCTGTTTATGTCACAGCATTTTTTTTAGCTCTGAATGCAAATTAGACTTACGAGAGGGTGATTCAAAGAATCAGAAAATCTGAGACTCAGTCAAGGCTGTTTTGTATCAAAAAACGTAGGGTAAGAAATAACGCATTTGTATTCAAAGACTCTTCAGAAATTTGAAGATACAGAAAAGGTAAAGAGGCTCATAATTGAACAATGACATGTTGTCAGCAGCTTCTTCTAATGATGAAGTCAAACCACCACCACTAAACCCCAATCAATTCTTCAACAAACTCCTCTTGGGGTGGTGCCTTTAGTAACTCATACCCATGCAAAGCAAGAATTGATGGTCCTAAGTGCTCAGAATCACCCACTGGCCCAATAAATAAGGTCTGCATCAAAGAGAACTATGTCTTGGATGGTTTAGTTTCTGGGAGAGAAAATGGAAGGAGGGATTTCTATGTCTTTGTCTTAGGATGACTGGTGGTTTTCAGGACATGTAGCTTATCCACTGGCCTTGTATAGAGTCACCATTAGCAGAGAGGGAAGGGACAATGTATTTAATAACCTAAAAATGCCCTAATATCTTTACTTTAACTGGTATGCTATGCTATAAAACCATTGCCAATTTTATGAGGTTTGCTTTACCTTAGATTGTTTCATTTCTATGAATATATGCATAAAACAAATAAAAACATGTTTTCACACTGAAGAAGACACTGCAGATAAGTATCATGACTGAGACTTCTTTACCTTCCCTTCTCTGACATGGCATTATTCAAGTTAGAGATTACTAAAGCAACCAACTCAGCCAACCACGCTGGGTTATTATAGCTACATATATTGATTCTCCCAGTGCTTAATTCTAAACTTGGTCTGACTGTTTTCTTCACTGACTCCCAGCTAAGCAGCTCTGGTGTCATTTCCAGTACAAATATTGTTCACACCTTCCAAATTTTCTTGCTTCCATGTTTATGCTTTTCTTCCACTAGAAATCTTCCTCCAATCTAATCTCTCCTTCTCAAGGTCCTCTGAATCTATCCATGCACTGATGCTAGGTCAGTCTTCCTGGAGTACACCTCTGCCATGATCTCATCCCATTCAGAAGTCTTTTGCAGTTATTCCTTGTCTATAGAATAAATCCTGCCATACATAATATCCCATAATCTAGCCCAGGTTTATTTCTACTTTGGGGCAGAACTGAGGATAAATATTCTGGAACTAGACTGCCCAGGTTGAATTTGAGACCTACAAAATTTTCTGCTTGCCAGGCATGCAGATTTTGCATGAACTTAGTTGCTCCATACCTGTTTCCCCAATCTGTTTTATATAAAAACAATTATGTTAACTACCTCACAGAGCTATGTTAAATGAGATGAGTAGTGCCTTGTATATGTAAAATACAAAATAAATTCTATGTAATATTATTGAAACTTTCATTTTTTTATTACTTCTTCAGTTTACCTTTATACTACATTTGCCTACCCCTAATTCCAGTCTGTCTTCCACAGGCTTCCCCTTATCCAGCTGTGTGATCCTTGCTAGTTCCTTCAGTGAAATGTCTTTTATCCACATCAAACTAAGAAAAGAAAAATTAGTTCAGTTTTTTGTCCCAGTTCCAGTTGTTTTGTGGCAGCTACCTGAAAGGATGAGTAGAAAGATTTAGTGTCTCTTTGATGGAGGTAGATAGTGGATGGTAGAAATGAATTCCAAACAATTGTTGATTAGGGAACAGAAAGGTTTGTGCAAGTTCTGTCTCATTCATTAGGTACTTCCAGTTCTAGAATCTCTCATTTTACAAGGTCTACTTCAAATGGAACATCTTAAATCTCTCCAATCTTGGGTCCTTCATAAAGCAATATTGTCATGGATTTCAGAGATTAGGAGGACATAGAATGCCCTTTGGGAGAACATTACTTGCCCTTTCACACATTCATAGAAAATATAGGTAATGCTAAAAATTTTATATCATCCTTATTATAAATCAGATACAGTTTTAAATGCTCTTTGTACATAATCTTTGGGGTGCTGGAGGTTGAACCCAGAACCCAGAACCTTGTGCATACTAGGCAAGTGCTCCACCACTGAACTGCATAATTATATGAATCCCCCTGGTAGCTCTAATAGGGTAGAAACTGTTATTGCCATCTCTCTCATGACTAAAGAAACTTAGGCACAGGTAGGTAAGTCATTAGCCCAGAGTACTCCAGTGAGTTTGTGATATAGCCAGGATTTCACATGGGTGCTCTTGGTCCAGGGTCACATTCTTAACCACTGGGCTAAATAGATAATTATATGATTGATATCTGATTATCTGAGATAGCAAAATTATTTTAGGGGATGTTTCAGTCAGCTTTCTGTCTGCTATGAATAAAAGACCAAACAGAATAATTATAGAGGAGGAAAAGTTTATTTGGGGGATCATGGTTTCAGAGATACATAGATACATAGATAGCAGTCTCATTCCTTGGGGCTTGAGGTGAAGCAGGACATCATGATAGAAGAGAGTAGTGAAGGGAAGCAGCTCACATGATGATCAGAAAACAGACAGATCTTTACTTCCCAGATACGAAAATATACCCCAAAGCAACACTCCCAATGTCCTTTAGCCACACCCCACCTGCCTTCAATTATCACTCATTAGATGATTAATCCACTGATTGGGTTAAGGCTCTCATAATTCAATAATTTCTTCTCTGAACCTTCTTGCATTATCTTACATGTGAGCTTTTTGGGGACACAACATCCAAAACATAACAGGGGACTCTAATGAATAACTGTAATTAATTCTAATAAATTTATATAAACTTCTTATTATTTTTAGATAGCCCCTAAATTTCCAGGGGTTGTGGGGTCGGTATGTGAGCATGTAAAACCCCCATGTACATACAAGTATACATTATGATGAATTAACCCTAGGTCCCTGAATTATGTTTTTAAATTTAATTTAAATTAATTTTTTTAGTTGTAGGTGGACAGAATAACTTTATTTATTTATATGGGGTGCTGAGAATTGAACCCAGTGCCTCACACATGCTAGGCAGGCACTCTACCACTGAGCCACAACCCCAGACCCTGAATTATGTTTCTTGTTTGTTTGTTTTGTTTTATCTGTGGAAGTCTGCATAATTTTTATAATTTGGGCATTTTATTGATGTCAGTGTTTAAAGATCTATTGATATTACCATCAACTAGAATCTATACATTATATATTTCATGTACTATTGATTGGAGAACCAGATATTCAAAGACCAAAGACAACCCACATCCTTGAATAGAGGTCAAGAACAAATATCCTATGCTTGAAAGTTTTCTTTTTGACCTTGGTGCTGAAATTGCTATTTGGGCATACGTAGGCCCCGCTGCAGGTAAATCCATATGGGGTTCCATCTCTGCCTCTCCCTGTTTAACAGTTAATTTATTTGAAAAATGCTTATCTATTTCCCAAAAGTAATAAGGAACCACTATAGGATTTTTAGTAATATGGGCAGCAGCATAATAGTTTAGTATTGAATAACTCACCTTTTTTACAGGTAGGGATATTGGATCTTGGACAAAACAGATGGCCATCACAGCAGCTCAGGCAGATGATTATTGCTTGGGCTAAAATTAGGGCTCAGATATGAAGAAATGGGTGTTTTTTTAAACAGTAGACAGTACAGCACATTTTGGTATTTTATACATACATGGAGTATTTCTTATTCTAATTAGGATCCCGTTCTTGTGGTTATATGTGATGTTGAGTTTCATTGGGCATGTATTCATTTATGAAAGATATGACTGATTCATTCTGCTGTGTTTCTTATTCCCATCCTCATCCCTTTCCTACATTCCCCTTTCTCTAACCCAATGAGTTTCTTTTCTTCCCTTTGATTTCTTTATTGTGTGTTAGCATCCACATATCATAGAGAACATGAAAACTTTGGTGTTTTGTAATTGGTTTATTTCAGTTAGCCTCCAGTTTCATCTATCTACAGGCAAATGCCATAATTTCATTCTTCTTTATATCTGAGTAATAATCTATTGTGTATATATACACCACATTTTCTTTATCCATTCTGTTGAAGGGAACTGAGGTTGATTCTATAGCTTAGCTATTGTGAGTTGAGCCTCTGTAAACATTGACAATGCTGTCACACTAGTATGCTGATTTTACTCTTTTGGGTATATGCTTAGGAGTGAGATAACTGGGTCCAATGGTGGTTCCATTCCAAGTGTTCTGAGGAATCTCCATACTTCTTTACATAGTGGGTGCACCAATTTGTAGTCCTACCAGAAATGTATGAGTGAACTTTCCCTCCAACATCCAAGCCAACATTTATTGTTCTTTGTATTCTTGATAATTGCCATTCTGATTGGAGTGAAATGAAATCTTGGTGTAGCTTTGATTTACATTTTTCTAATTGTAAGAGATACCAAACATTTTTTTACATATTTGTTGATTGAATGTATTTCTTCTTCTTTGAAGTGCCTGTTCAGTTCCTTTGCCCATTTATTAATTGTGTTATTTTTTTGTGTTAAGTTTTTTGAGTTCTTTATATATCTTGGAGATTAGTACTGTATCTGAGGTGCAGGTGGCAAAGATTTTCTCCCATTCTGTGGGTGATCTCTTTATGTTCTTTGTTGTTTACTGAAGAAACTTTTTAGTTCGGTACCATCCCAGAAATGTGTATCTCTAATAAGGGTTTAATTAGTAAAATATGTAGTAATAAATTGGATATGGGGGGTGATCAAAAAAGGAGAAGTCAGGGGTGACCACCATGCTTTATGTTCTTATCACTGGTTCTATATGCACAACCCAATAAAGTGTATCCAGGTTGGGAGGATGGCCAGGTAAGGATCATTAATCTAGTATTTTATATGACGAGTTTCAAGTGATTTTGGAACATATAAAAGTGAAATAAGAAAAACAATTGATTACATAACTCTGGAGCCCAGAAAGCTAGTATGTCCTGAAGTCAAATATGTGTGTGTACTTTCACAGATATTTATAATAGCAAATACTGAGGCTTAAATGAGTCTCAGTGAAAGAGTTTCAAAATATGGGAAAAGAAAATGCCCAGAATCTATCTTTAAAGAACTTCAATCCTTTAAATAATGGAGTATAATCTTACAAGGCCAAAGTGGTCATGTCTTTAGCTGGTGAGTTAGTGTCCCTATTCTTTTTTTTTTTTTTTTTGGTTTTAAACATCCAAACATTATTTATTTATTTTTTAATTTTTGATTGTTGGTTGTTCAAAACATTACATAGTTCTTGATATATCATATTTCACACTTTGATTCAAGTGGGTTATGAACTCCCATTTTTAGCCCATATACAGATTGCAGAATCACATCAGTTACACATCCATTGATTTACATATTGCCATACTAGTGTCTGTTGTGTTCTGCTGCCTTTCCTATCCTCTACTATCCCCCCTCCCCTCCCCTCCCCTCCCCTCTTCTCTCTCTACCCCTTCTACTGTCATTCATTTGTCCCCCTTGTATTATTTTTCCCTTTCCCCTCACTTCCTCTTGTATGTACTTTTGTATAACCCTGAGAGTCTCCTTCCATTTCCATGCAATTTCCCTTCTCT
>NW_026000243.1:12036394-12040691 GCF_001458135.2 Marmota marmota marmota | reverse complement strand
CCTGCCACTTTGCTGAATTCATTTATTAGCTCTAATAGTTTCTTTGTAGACCCTTTTGGGTCTGCTAGGTATAGAATCATGTCACTGCAAATAGTGATAATTTAAGTTCTTCTTTTCCTATTTTTATGCCTTTAATTTCTTTCATCTGTCTAATTGCTCTGGCCAGTGTTTTGAGAACTATGTTGAACAGAAGTGGAGAGAGAGGGCATCCCTGTCTTGTTCCAGAATTTAGAGGGAATGCCTTCAATTTTTCTCCATTCAGAATGATGCTAGCCTGAGGCTTAGCATAGATTGCTTTTACAATATTGAGGTATGTTCCTGCCCCTCAGCAGGCCGCTGGGCCTGCTCTGTGGGTGGTCACAGTTCTGTCTACCTTGCCGGCGCAGGGGGAGGGGGCGGCTCTGCCTCTCAGCAGGCTGCTGCTCCTCTTCTGCCGGTGGGTCGCAGGCCAGCCTACCTTGCAGGAGTGATTGGAAGCTCTGTCCCGCTGCGGGCCACTGGGCCTTTTCTGTCGGTGGTCACAGTTCCGCCTACCTGGCAGGCGCGGGGGGTGGGGGGCGGCTCTGCCCCTCAGCAGGCCGCTGGGCCTGTTCTGTGGGTGGTCACAGTTCCGTCTACCTTGCAGGCACGGGGGGAGGGCCTATTCTTAAAACTTACACAACATCTGCACATAGTGTGTACCCATTAACAGAGCCTCTACAACTGCATTAAAGAAATGGAGAAGGCAGATAAAGCTTAGAATCCTAGCGAGGATTTTAATGTTTTACTTAACATTAAAAGGCTAGGTATCCCTAATTAGATTTTCTTCTGGAAATAGTGCACTGTTGTATTTGATCTATTTCATTTGGTCCATCCAGGAAAGTACACCTAGTTTCATCCCCACTTTTTTTTAATGGCCCCTCCATTTTATTTTTTAATGTAAGACATTAAGAAATCCATTCTCAACTGTACCCTGAGTGTACATGTCTGTGAATCTGGTGGAAGTCAACCACAGAGAACATCTCTGATACACAGCAGCCACTCTGCAGGGACACTAATGAAGTGTGCAGATAGTCCTAGTGATCTTCAGTATCTTGAATGAAGTTATTCATGAGGCAAACTGCATTCCAGACCTTACCATATTTTGCATTTTTAGAGCAATAAAGGACAGTTTTTGCAAAGGCATTATTTCATTTTGGGTTCAGGAACTTGACTTTCAATTAAGCAGTAAGTGGTTGAGAGCAGCTGTGTCTTCCAATGACTGGGACAGTTCTCTATGACTGAGCTGAAAGAGTCTTTTGCACTAAGGGTGGTTGGCAGGGAATTAGCTCAGGGAGCGGGTGGATATGTGTAGTTTTCCCATGAATGATGTGTTATAGTTTGGTAATTGCCCTCTGGGATCTGGAGGTGCCATTATCTCTTACAAGGTAATGAAGCTGTGGGATGACACCAATTTTCTTAATCTGCTGAATTCTACTGATTTACTTTTAGTCACTTCTGTAGAAGGAAAGTGGGAGAATGAATCCTCCTGACATTGCAGGAGATGCACTTCTAGGTTCCAGGGCTTCACTATGACACAGAGCTTCCTGAGGACCTACGTACTGCATCTTGGGTACAGAGTATGAGCAAGTGTTTGCAGAAGTGAAGTGCATGTGAATTTACCATAATCCAGAATTACATTTCTTAATGAAAAATTGTTTTCATAAAATTGTTTGTTTTTATGAATGGCTGTAATATCATCAGGTTCATTATTGATGGCAATGATGTCAAGTTTTTGTGCATTATCCCAAGTTATGTTCTAAGAGGATTGTTGACACTAGCCCCACATTGCCCCTTTTCTGTACTATGAGTTCACAGAGTATGTACCATGAGCATCACTTTACTGGTGAAGAAACTGAGGCTCAGAAAGATTAAAATCTTTTTCACTGGTAAAAGGCAGAGCCTGGACTCATTAAGAAAAAAATAAAAAAGAAAAGAAAAGACAAAAATCCCAAGCTTTCTTATAAAATGGGAGAAAACTACCCTGGGACTTTCCTCTGATATTTAGGTCTCTGTAGTTATAGCCAGAATTATTATTTTAAGGGGAAAAGATGGTCTGGTGGGCATATTAGATAGAGATATTTCTTTCTGGTGTCTTCCTACTTCCTATTCCCTTGTCTTTGAGCTCTGCTTTTCTGCCTTCTCAGCCTAGGGGTCGGAGTCCAGTTGGAGCACTGAATCAAATGTTATAATCTGAGGAGTCATCCCCCTTCAGGACAGCCTGAAGATCTCCTGCCACTTAGAGGTTAGTCTCTATCTTCTTGCAGATTGCTGTTCTCCTAGGGAAGCACAGTGACAATGTGAGTGGGCTCCTTTGACCTTCTTCTCAGAAGGATAGAACCAGCTCATGCCTCTTCATACCCCATAAGGCTTTCTGATGGCTCCATGTTCTTTGTGGATCTGGACCTGCTGGTATATATGTATTCAGAGCACATCCCCTCACCTTTTGGCTCCTCTAGGTCCTTTCCTAAGGCCCTTGTTCTTCCCACCAGCTGACCCTGAGAACAATGCTAGGGTGGTAGCAATATATTCCTATAATCCTAGCTCTTTTTTTTCTTTTTTTTTTATTAGTTGCTCAAGACAATACAATGATCTTGACATATCATACACTTGATTCAAATAGGGTATGAATTCTCATTTTTCCATGTGTACAGATTGCAGTATTACATTGGTTATACATCCATGTGTATACATTAATCTTAGCTCTTAATCCTAAAAGACAGGCTAGGAGAGAAAACCAAAGTGTGCCTTGCTGCAGAAAAGGGTGTCCCTGCTATTCAGGTGCATTTGTAAGTCAGTGTGCCCAAGATTCAAGCCTGCCAACCTTCAAGGAGGTCACTCTCATCTTGCACAAGGTGCTCCAACAACCATTAAGTGATATAGCCACATTTCACTTCCTTAAAAAGGCTACCTTCTGGACTCTGCATAGTTCTCAACTCAGAGACCTTTCATAGTTGGAAAGCAAGCCTGAGTTCACCAACAACCTAACAGTGTGACTCTCTAATGTGAATCCTAGTTCTGGAGTAACACTGGAGTATGGTGGGGTGGTTTCCAACTGTTTTCACTTCTCCATCTAACCTAGCTGCAGGGATTCTGAGATTATTAGGTGTGGGGACTTCAGCAAAAGGTAAGATTCCAGCTGTCTTTGACCCAGGCAGTACTCCCAGATCCCTGCTGACTGTTTTTCCTCTACTCAGCTCTTAGATATGTTTCCTTCCCTCAGTTTTATATCCACTTCCATTTTTCTTTTTTGAATCATTTCATTTATTATTTTCATCTCATCTACTAAGTAGAGCTTTACTAAATAGGATGTTTTTTATGCATTTTTTCTCTCTTCCTTTTTCCATATTATTTTCCCCCTTTTTCTCCCTGATTCCCCTTTCTAGCCCCTGCACTCATATTTTTTTAACCACTCCTTTTCTTTTCCTTCTTGCCTTCTTTCCACCTCACTCTCCTTTCCTCCTTTCCTTCTACTTTCTTTCCCTCTTCCTTTCTTTCACCTGTTCTGCTTACTTCTCTTTTTTGTGCCATCCCTCTTATGTTCTTTCCCAGCTCATTTTTGTTTCATTTCATCTCCCCTCATCACTACATATTAGATTTTGTCTCCACATTCTGCTATTTACATCTTTATCTGCCTGGCTCTCTCATTCTCTGCTGGTCACTACCAGTCAGGCATCCATCTGGAATGCAAACATTCCCAGAATTCTTAAAAGCAAAACCGAGAACAGAGATAAACAGATGAGGGTGAACATGAAGGATTCATTCACAGTTCAGATGTGAGCTGTTTTATTCACCTGCAATCCCTCTGCCCTCATCCATCTTAGAGAAAACCTGATTTCCTGCCATGAAGTAAAAGATCAACAAACTGGAACCAACTGAACACATGCCCGCTGGTGAAAATGTAGACATACTTAGAAATGTTAAAAGCCATCAATTCATGTTGGAATGAATATCACTAACCAGAACACTATAAACATGGAGCTGCTTGCTCTTTATAGGGCTTCAGGCCTTGTGCAATGACATATTTATTTAATGTTTACTTGGAGCCATCAGAAAATTGCCCTCTCCTCACTCTTAGGAATGATAATATGTCCTAACTCCTATAGGAAGCATGCCCAACTTTTCTTCATTAGCTTATTTTACAAGGTTGATTCTCAATGATTGGTTTAAAAACTGAAGATCCAGTGAATCACAGATATTCTGGCACTTAAAAATAATATACATATGGCACTTAAAAATAATATACATAAATTATATATATATATATATATATATATAT
>NW_026000243.1:12026693-12036357 GCF_001458135.2 Marmota marmota marmota | reverse complement strand
TATATATATATATATATATATATTAAAGGATATAAGTATGTAAAGCAGTTATTCATGCCTAGTAAGTAATAAAAGATGCTAATGACTATCATGACACTCAAGATGCAGTGTCTAACCTCAGAGAGCTCAGAGCTTTGGGGGTCTCTAGCAAAAATAAATTTATAAATGATAGCAGACAAGGTCCCAGGTATGCAAATTTCTTGTCTCTGCCACAGAATATGTATGGACTGACCCAATTTTCTAGTCTTCAGCTCCTGCCCAAGTCATGTTCCAGGTGTTTATAGGCTACATTTGAAGTGGGGTGAGATCACATGGGATTCAAGCTACTATTTCACATCTTTCTCATGTGCAGAACAAGCTAGTTTTGCCAAGCAATCTAATATATTCCCATGGAAACCACTTCATCAGCTGGGACACATCTCACTGATGCTACAGTGGAATTTTATTGCCGAAATTCCTTAGAAAATTGGCAAATGAGTGTGAATGCATGCTTGTGTATATTTGTCTTCTGGAGCATGTATAAATACACATACACACACATAAACACACCACTCACACAGCCCATTTAATGACTTTTCCCTTAGAGTTTACACAACAGATTATTTCTTAGGAAACCATGGCATCCCTGGCATTATGTACATCAACAAAGCTTTTATTATATCAAAAGCTTAGCTTGCGTTTAAGTGGATTAACAAGGAGAAGGGTGAACCCAGTGATGAATTAAAGATAGTGATGGGCAAGAGGGTGGCATGTAGTCACCATTAATGAAGAAACTGAAGATGAAAAATGACAAGTTTGCAGGAAACCAGCTCTGGATACTAATTTCAATTATAAATGTCCATTGTAGAGCCATAATCACACGGTACTACCTGAAATGTATTACTGAGGATTAAAAGTCTTCCCTTACCCAAGGTACCCCAAAGTTGGCTCCAGACCCTAATTCCTTGCTCACAACACTCACATGTGTGCACACAAACAAACACACACACACTACCCTACTGAACATAAACTCCATTCAGTCATTTATTGCTCACTTACCATGTGCTAACACTGTTGGAAATGGTATGAATTGTATGAAAATTCAGAAGGACCCACAAATAGTTTTACAATTCTTATAAAAAATTTTATAAATACTGGGTGTTGCAAGTCCAGGTCAAGTTTCACAGAAATTTGCTTGTGCAGCTGCTTATTGTGCATTCTTAGTCAATCCACTTAGCTTTCATTATTTTAGCTTCTTCATCTGCAAACTGGTTGTAAAAATACAAGGACTAGCTTCAAGGAGTAAATAAAAATTGCTATTAAAGGTCTATAAAAATAAAATATAAAGGTATCTATTCATTCCTCAGGATCCACTGGAAAAGTATCATTGTAAAAAGAATATCTAAGGCAGACACCCCAATTCCAATAGTCAAATTCCTAAAGACACAACTTTAAGAACACACTTCAGGCCAAGTAGATGGCATGAATAAAATCAGGTGACAAGGGTCTATCTCCTCAGGGGAAACAGTCAAACACAGAATTAGATCTAAGAGTGGAAGGAGACACAAGGAAATAGAGGGGAAAAGAAACTAGGAAGGTAGAGAGTATTAGACTTCATAGCAACTTGTGTCCAGCTGAGAAAACTGGATATAGTATTTCATAAGGCTAAGTAGAATACATAGAAAAATTTCAGCAAAGATGTGCTATTATCCAAAGCAAGGAGCACAAACTCAGAGATTCCAGGATGAATTCAATGAGCGGTGTTTTTTGTTTCTTTATTTTTTTTTGTTTTTGCATTCAAAAAGTAATTTATTGTCTCTAGGCAGAGCCTGCTTAGCTCTACTTAAGAATCACTGACACCATTGTTTTATAACCATAGATTTACACAATTACATCATCATTCTATCTCTATAAAACTCATGGGGTTTTAAACATCTGTTTAATAAAGCTTTGCAAAAAAATCAATCTAGTCCCAGAATAAAGATGCCATAAAAACCAGAAGAAGGGGAGGCAAGTTAGGAAGGGTGAATTCCATACTGTCATACCTGGACTGCCAGCATCATATTCTGAATAGAACTGGGCTGTTTGGTATGGCATCCTTGAGGGTGGAGAATCCTGGTGTGAGAACTTCAAAACCTGGCCCTCTGCTAAATCAGTCATTCACTATATTAACAACCAGCTCTAGTCACTTATCAAGGAACATTCCTGGATGGCACAAGGGTTACAGAAACATCCAAGAAGCAATGTTTTCAGGTGTTCAACTCAAGTTCAAGTTTCTTATGGAAAATCATATAAAATTATTTACTGGCCATTATAAAGATATGCAATACACTATTCTGGTATTTAAGATGTTCACAATATCAAAGAAGACAGAGCAGGGAGGAAGAGCATGAGGAAAAGATTAACATTAAACAGAGACTAGTGGTGGGAGGGAATGGGAGAGAGAAGGGAAATTGCATGGAAATGGAAGGAGACCCTCATTGTTACACAAAATTACATATAAGAGGTTGTGAGGGGAAAGGGGGAAAAAAAACAAGGGAGAGAATTGAATAACAGCAGATGGGGTAGAGAGAGAAGATGGGAGGGGAAGGGAGGGGGATAGTGGGGGATAGGAAAGGTAGCAGAATACAACAGTCACTAATATGGCATTATGTAAAAACGTGGATGTGTAACTGATGTGACTCTGCAATTTGTATTTGGGGTAAAAATGGGAATTCATAACCCATGTGAATCAAATGTATGAAAGATGATATGTCATGAGTTTTGTAATGTTTTGAACAATGAATAAAAAAAAAGATGTTCACAATAAAGGCAAGAAAACAAGACATAGACACATAGAGATGATGTTTCATTTTAATGGAGGGTTAAGTTACAGCAGAAGGAGTATCTTAAAATAGAGTATGGTTAAGTGTTAGTCCCAACCCAAATAAAATCAAAGAAACAGAAATTTAAAGTGTAAAAAATCTTAAGAATATCCAATCATTCCTTCAATTGTTAGATAAGAAAAAACTTGGGACAGCATTTATGAGGTATTTTCAAGGTTCCTGGGCTGTTGTAATAGTTGATATCATAAATTTATTTTTAATGTATCATAAATTTATTTTAAATTTTATTCCATAAATATTTGTTGGAATATTGGTATGTTCAAAGTCATATTTTAAGATCTGTGGATAGAGTAGTTAATAAGATTGACACAATTTCTTCTGTCTTCTAAAAGCTATGGGATGTCAAGGGAGATATATCAAACACATAGTTGTAGGTAGGAAAGAGATGCCAAACAGGAAATCCAGAGTGCTACGAAATCATGTGACAAAACAGCTAGACTTATTCTGTGAGGCCAGGAAAATCCACTGAGTGTGGCATACCTAAGATCAGTACTGCAATGCAAATGTTATGATACGTATTTTTAAAGAAAAGGTAATACACACATGATGGTGGATAAATTGAGTCTAGACAATATGGTCTTTTGAATTGAAAGTCAAATGTTCTTTATTTTAAAGTACCTAATTGACTTTAAAGTTAGTCTACAATTGTAAACAATTACAGAACTGCCCAAAAATATCTTCAAAAGATAAAGTAATCTCATATATTGAACAATAGGCAATGAATGAATCTTGAGATCAGACAAAAAACTGGGTTTCCATCTGGAAGAAATTTCAAGAACAAAGAAAGTGAAGATAAAACCAAACAGAGCCTGAAAAACTCACTGTGTTGAGGAGAGAGAGATCAGACTTTTGAAAAAACAGGGTAATTAGAATTTTCAGAGTAAGACAAGGAAACTATTCCCCACAAATCTGCAAAATCCCATGTAAGCATTTGAGTAAATGATAATCTGCATATACACAGGGGTGGAGGAGTGTGAGGGGGTGGAAGATACCAAGAATCTAAGCAAAAATTAACTTCTGAGAAAGAAAAATTGTAAAATGTAAAATCCCAGAGTTCACAAATAATCTGAACCACTCATAGTGAAGAGACACTGAAAAAATATAACATGCAATAGAGAAAAGGTGATCTGAATTTTTTCTAGACATTTAAATAAACAGGTGTAGAGTATATCTTCTTCTGTGAGGAAAAGTTGCCAAGATACTAAGTGGATATTTTGAAATCTCACATGGTACTGGTCTCTATATATTTTGTGTGTTTTCTCCTGTACATACATATTTGGGATAAAGTTTATAAACTAGACATAGTAAGAGATGAACAACAATCAATAATTGTAAAACAAAACAATTATAATAATATATTGCTACAAAATCATTTGAATGATCTTTCTAGAAAAAGTCAAGACAAATATTCATAGAATTGGATCACAGATAATCACAGGCACTGAAGCTACAGAAAATGAAACCGAGAAAAGGGAAGACCACTAAATACATATCTACAATATGCATTCATTACTTAATTGCTAATGATTTAACTGCCTATGAACACACCATCCACCAATCTCACTATAGCAAAATAAATTACTCACAATTGTAAAATTTCTGCCAACAAAAATCTACTAGGCAGGTACAAAACCAGAAAAATGAAACCAAAAACTAAATGAAAAATTAATAAATGAAAAGATTCAGAAATGAGACAGTCATTATAAAATTAATAAATATAATAAAATAGCTATGATAAGCATGCCAAATATACTTAAATATGTTATAGGTCAGCATGAAAATTAGTAAAAAGTAAGATATAAAATAAACCATATGGGATTTCTAGAGAGAAATTATAATGTATGAAATATATATATAGTACCAGGGATTAAACCTAGGGATACTGAACTACTGAGCAATGTCTACAGCCATTTTCACTTTTTTTTAATTTTGAGACAGGGTCTTGTGAAGTTGCTTAGGGCCTCTCTAAATTACTGAGGCTGACCTCAAACTTGGAGTTCTCCTGACTCAGCCTTCTGAGTCACTGGGATTGTTACAGAGCTGGGGCCATCCAAAGAATTGAGGCAGCATGAATATCCTCCCTTCACCCCCAGATTCTTATAAGTAAGTTAGAAAGATTTCAGACATGTTACTCAGAGTAACAGAAACAAGTTTATTGGGGAGATAGGAAAAGGAAAGGAGAGCATTCTCAAGGAATAGAGTATGTCCTCACAGAGAAGTGAGGCACAACATGCCTCTCCAGCACTCCAGTTTTACTGGGGATCTAAGAGAATTTTTCAAAAAGTCCTGACCAGGTCCACCTCTTGACTTTTGCCTGAGAGCAAGATGACTTCAGACTTTCAGGTACCCACTGCTATGGCAAATCTAGGTCACCTTGGCCCATGCTGACCAATTCTAATTGGAGTTTTAACCACACGTTGTTTACAGATTTTATTTTTATGAGGAATTATCCTTATCTCCCATATTTTCAAGAGCTGGTCCCAAAAGTCTCCTTCATTAGAGTAATTTAGGTTTCTCTTATCAACATTATTTGGGGACTGTATTTCTCCTTAAGATAACAAGTAGTTTGCTGAGGAATGTGAAATGTCCTGTCCGTTTATGCCACACAGAGCTGAAGACAAATGCCTCTTGAAAAAGCATGTGGGGGTCAGCACACTGTGTCTGTATTATAGAATTATTCCCTAAGCTCATATTTCCCCCATCTTCTGGCTCCTAACAGGATTATAGGTATGCACAGCCACTTCTGGCTTGAAAAGAAATTTTTGATGAATCAGATTAACTGCAGATAAGAAAGTACAGAATACAAGACTATAAATTTGAAGATATAAGAATATAGAATACCATATTTTAAATAAATTTTGAAAATATATTTGTTTTATATTTATAAAATATATAAGCAGAGTGACAAGGAATTTTGGAAATATTCAAAAGTCTAATATATACACAATTGTAGTCCCAGAATAAGCAGAGAAGAAGGACATTGTGTATATATTAGATACACAATGTTCAGAAGGAATGATCAATAGGACTAATTCCTGACAGGGTTTACTGAGGTTATTGTAAAGTTAGGATTTATGACCATAGGTTTTTCAATGAATTTCAGAAGGGAAATTTCATTAATGGCATAGGAGCATTAAATGCTCAGTCATATTTAAAAAATAAATAAGAAACAAATAATCTTTAAAATTAAAAAAAAAAAGGTTAAGTCTTCCTGGGCATGGACCCTGGTACCACATTAATATAGGATTGACTTATAAATAAAGTCTTCGTGAATAGGTTGGTCACCATGACAATTCCAGAGAGGACCAACCGGGGTCAAAAACTCCTCTACCTAATGTGAAGGAGTTAAACATCTGATTGGTAAAACTTTAGAAGGTGGAATCCAGTTTTCTTGACAGACACTAATAAGCAATTAATTGGGAGACAGCATTTGTTTCCTTTGTTGTTCTCTGTTTAGAGAGGACTCACTCTCTCTCAAGAGTGCTCTTTGCTTGAATCTTACTTACACTTATAATAAAGATTTTTTTGCTATTTTTTTCCTTTCTGATGTTAAATTTTCTTTCACTGAGACACAAGAAATAATACCTAGAGATTAAACTCCCCACTTCCCTCTAAGAAATGGACTAAATATTTTAATAGATGATAGAAATTGCCAGAATGAATGGGAAAAGTTTTAATTATTATATGTTTACAAGATTAACTGCTTAAATTTAATGGCACACAAAGGTTGAAAAGGTAAAAATGATATAAAATATAAAATGCAAAAAATCTCTAAATTAGAGCTAATGTGGTTATATTTATATCAGACAAAACAAACATTAATACAGAATTGTTGTTAAAGAAGGAAATGGATATGTTATAATGCTGAAGCAACTTAGTGAGACCTCAACAGGATCAGATTATAATTATAAACATATATACATATAATAACAGTACTAAAATACATGAGGCAAAACTAAGAAAAATTAATAGAAAAGTACCTGAAATTATATTATTTGAACACTTCAACACACCACTTTCTATAATTGAAAAACAAGATAATTTCAACAGGAAAATAAAAGACTTGGAAACACTTTAAGTAGAATTAACAGAAATACTTGGACCTTTTCACATACTAATAGCAGAACATACATTCTTTTCTAGTGCAATTAGAGCATTCTCTAAGATAAAACACATAGTAGGAAAGGGAAGAAGTCCCAATACATTTTATAAACTGAAATCCTCAAAGCATTTCTCTGGCAATAATAGAAGGAAACTATAAATCAATAGCAGAAGAAAAACTAGAAAATTCATAAGTGTGTAGAAAGAAAAAAAAAACTCTTAAACTATCAATGAAGAAATCACAGGAAAATAGAAATTATTTTGAGATTAATAGAAATAAGAAAATAACATATTGAGGTTTATGGAATATAACTATCATGTTTAGATAAAATTTAATACCTGCAAATATTCATATTAAAAAATGAAACATGATGATCTCAAAACAATAATGTTCCTATAGGTCTTAAGGTATTGGCAAAAGAAGAGTAAATAAAGACCAAAGTAAATTCAAATAAATATTCAGATAAAATAGAAAATAAATTAATCAGATAATAGAAAAACAATACAGAAAATTAATGAAATGAGTATTGGCCCTTGAAAAAGATCAACAGAAATTAATAAATCTTTAGCTAAGTGGACTAAAAAAATAACAGAGATACCTTCAATGCCTAAAATTAGGAACAGAAGGGGAGACATCACTACCAACATTACAGATGAAAACTACAAAAGAATGATGAGTAAACATCATGAAAAACTGTGCAGCAAACTAGATAAATTTGGTCTAAAGGACAAATTTCTAAAAAAGAGACAAAGTATGTGAAAAAGATACAAAAAGAAATTAAAAAATGAATTAATGTATAACAGTGAATTAAAAATAAATTTTTAAAAATCCCACAAAATAAAGCCCTGAAATATTTGTTTATAAATTCTACCCAACATTTAAAAGGAATTAAGACCAGTCTTTCATGAACTTCAAAATTAGAAGAATAAGGGATATTTTCTAAATCATTTTATGAGATCAATATTTATGCCAAAATCAAACAGAAGTATACCAAGAAAGCAACACAACAACATCCTTTATAGATGCAGATGCTAAATTTCTCAATAAGATATTTCCCCATAAATCCATCAGCATATATAAAAGGATTATTCAACATGACCAAGTAGGATTTGTCTCATAACTGTAAGAGTGATTCAACATAAGAAAGTTAATCAATGTAGCACATCCCATTAATTGAACAAAAGAAAGACAAAAATAAATGAATGAATAAATAAATAAATAAACTTATGATCATCTCAATTAGTGCTGAAAAGACACTAGGAAAAAAAAAGTAATACTCTTTCATTATGCTGTTATTCCAAAGGCTCAGGACACTGAGGCAGTAGGATCATAAGTTCAAAGTCAGCCTCAGCAATGTAGTGAAGTCCTAAGCAACTTAGGGAGACCCTATCTCAAAATGCAAAATAAAACCAGGCTGAAGATGTGGCTCAGTCATTACGCATCCTTGAGTATAATTCCCAGTAACAACAACAACAACAACAACAACAACAACAAAAAACAGAAAACAAGACACGTTTTCTTTTTTTCCCCTTTTAAAAAAAAATATTTATTGGTTCTTTCTAGTTTTACATGACACCAGAATCCATTTTGATATAAATATACAAGCATAAAATATATTTTATTCTATTTAGGATCCCATTCTTGTGGATATACATGATGGTAGGATTCACTGTGCTATTTTCATATATGTACATAAGAAAATTACATCAGATTTATTCTGCTGTCTTTTATTTCTATCTTCCCTCCCTTTTCTTCATTTCCCACTGTTTAATCTACTGAACTCCAACCCCATCCGCTAATTTGGGTTACCTTCCACATATCAGAGAAAACATTCAACCTTTAGTTTTGGCGGACTGGCTTATTTCATTTTGCATGATAATTTCCAGATCCATCCATTTTCTGTCCAAAGGTCATAAAGTCATAGTCCTTTATAGCTGAGTAATACTCCATTGAGTACATATACCACATTTTCTTTATCCATTAATCCATTAAAGGGCTCCTAGGTTGGTAATATCAGCCTTATACCAAAATCAGACAAAGATACCTCATTGAATTATAGGCCAATATCCTTGATGAACATAGATGCAAAAAATCTTAATAAAATACTGGCAAATTACATAAAAAAAAACACATTAAAAGATAGTGCGGCCCCCTCCCCCTGCGCCGGCAAGGTAGAGGGAACTGTGACCACCCACAGAGCAGACCCAGCGGCCTGCTGAGGGGCAGAGCCGCCCCCCACCCCCTGCGGCTGCCAGGTAGGCGGAACTGTGACCACCGACAGAAAAGGCCCAGTGGCACGTGGCGGGACAGAGCTTCCAATCACTCCTGCAAGGTAGGCGGGCCTGCAACCCACCGGAAGAAGAGGAGCCCCGGCCTGCTGAGAGGCAGAGCCGCCCCCTCCCCCTGTGCTGGCAAGGTAGACAGAACTGTGACCACCATCAGAACAGGCCAGACCTGCAACCAACAGACAGAACAGGCCCAGTGGCCTGATGAAGGGTAGAGCCGCCCCGCCCCCGCGCCTGCAAGGTAGGCGGATCTGCGACCCACAGGCAGAACAGACCCAGAGGCCTGCAGAGGGGCAGTGCCGCTGCCTGCGTCTGCAAACTAGGCAGAACTGCGACCACCGACAGAACAAGCCTAGTGGCCCGCAGAGGGACAGAGCCGCCGCCCACGCCTGCAAGGTAGGCGGACCTGCTAC
>NW_026000243.1:11976192-12022656 GCF_001458135.2 Marmota marmota marmota | reverse complement strand
CAATGGAGTATTACTCTGCATTAAAAAATGACAAAATCATAGAATTTACAGGGAAATGGATGGCATTAGAGCAGATTATGCTAAGTGAAGCTAGCCAATCCCTAAAAAACAAATGCCAAATGTCTTCTTTGATATAAGGAGAGTAACTAAGAACAGAGTAGGGTCGAAGAGCATGAGAAGAAGATTAACATTAAACAGGGATGAGAGGTGGGAGGGAAAGGGAGAGAGAAGGGAAATTGCATGGAAATGGAAGGAGACCCTCAGAGTTATACAAAAGTACATACAAGAGGAAGTGAGGGGAAAGGGAAAAATAATACAAGGGGGACAAATGAATGTCAGTAGAGGGGGCAGAGAGAGAAGAGGGGAGGGGAGGGGAGGGGAGGGGGGATAGTAGAGGATAGGAAAGGCAGCAGAACACAACAGACACTAGTATGGCAATATGTAAATCAATGGATGTGTAACTGATGTAATTCTGCAATCTGTATGTGGGGTAAAAATGGGAGCTCATAACCCACTTGAATCAAAGTTTGAAATATGATATATCAAGAACTATGTAATATTTTGAACAGCCAACAATAAAAAGTTAAAAAAAAAAAGATAAGAATATAGAAGAAAAAAGACTTGGAGAACAAAATTATGAAAATGCTGGATTTGAAGTTCAGGAGTTGTCCAGGAGGCAATTTACATAGAACGTAGAAGAGACATGTGAGCTGGAAAAAGATGGGGGTCCTCAATAGAGAGGAGCCAGTCATAGAACCTTGAAAGGCTGAGGAAACTTAAGAGCAGGAAATACCATGTGGATACTGGGGTACCTGTTATATGATAATTCACTAGGAATGCAGCTTAAATTGCTAACCCCCTCAGAATAACAATCAAAATAACCAAAACTTTTAGCTGGTATTTAAATTTATTCTATTGTTAATTATGTTTACATGCTTTTACTCTATTTTTTGTTATTGTCACAGCTGATCTGTACTTTCCTGTTAATAATAGAACTCTATCGCTGAATTAGCTTAATGGCTCTATTCATTGCTAACCAACATTGACTTTTAAAATTTACTTATGTTTAACAATAAAAAAAAAAAAAAGAAAAGATAGTGCACCATGACCAAGTGGGTTCATCCCAGGGATGCAAAATTGGTTCAACATATGAAAATCAATAAGTATAAATCATCATATAAATAGACTTAAAGACAAGAATCACATGATTATCTCATCAGATATAGAAAAAGCATTTGATAAAATACAGCATCCATTCATGATTAAAACTCTAGAAAAAAAATAGAATAAAATGAACATACATTGTAAAAGCTATGTCCATCAAACTCAAGGCTAACATCTTCCTCCTGATTTAGAGCTAAATTTATTTTCCTTTACAGGAATAATTATCAAGGTTATGCAACATAAATATATATATATTCTCAGCCAGTAGCAAACATAGTGATTCTATTCATGGATGTTTCCATGCACCTTCAAATGTGAAAAGAAAGAAAAAGTAATCTAGAAAAACATTAAGAAATTTGACCTGGAGAAGACCTAACCAGGAATCCCTGTGGAAAAATATCAACCTCCTGGTTGAGTTCTAGTCCAGGACCTAGTTCACAGAGTTTCTTAGAACATGCCCAGGTATGAATGAAAATATAATCTAGGCAGACCAAAAAATGTTATCCCTCATTCTACCAAAATAACCAAGACTAAAAGCAACATTAATGATTACCTGTTGGGCTCTCTCCCATCCAGCAAGGAGGCCCAAGGAACAGGGTAAAGGAGAGTGTGGCTGTGGAGTCGCTATTCAAGACCTCTAGAGATCAAGCAGAAAGCAGGTCTGATTTTATTGCACAGTTACCCTGTATATACACTCAGATAGTAGCTAAGCAAATAACAGGCAGTCACCAATAAAATTTCTTTCCAACTGTCCTTGCAACAACCAATCGAGGAGTGGGCCATGGAGCAAGCACCAGGACTGCACCACGTGGCCTCAAGCCCAGGGCTGTGCCTACAGGGTAAGGGATTTGCCACTCATGCGCCTAGCATGAGGGGAGTGGTTTGCCACTCAGAGGCCCTTAAAGTATGCCATGTGTGCAGTACTCCATGCAGTTGTCCCCACAATTACCATGTACATAATATTTCCCTAGGCTTAAACATATGCTTTAAAAATAAATTTTTATATTTAAAAATTCAGTACATGTTACTGAAGAATAAAAATACATAAGAGTTATACCATGGCTACCTACAAACCAGCTTAAGAAATAAAAACATTGTTCACATGAGTAAATCCTTTGTCAATTACTATCATCTCTAGTCCTTTTACAATATCCTGTGTCACACTTCTTTGGCTCAATCAGTTCCATGGAGGCATCTAATAAGCCTCAAGAGTGGTGGAAACTAATATAAAAGTCCACTTTTTCATACTGACCACCATTAAAGTACCAGTTATAGTAGGACAAAAACATTCAAGAAAACTTGAAGAGGAATTAATTATATATGTTACAAAGTGCCCCAAAATGCAAACTACATTCAAATAAAAGCAAACATCAATTTCCTATGAGACTGACTCTAATATAACAGGAATTCCTTTACCAAGGAATCTCTGGAAAAGAGAATATCCCTTAACTATTAAAATAATTAATTACTTCTAGGGACAAGTCATCTTCATTTGAATTAGGTGTCCACAGTAGTTATAATGGCTTCATCATATATGTTTATGGATGAGTTGAATTGAAATTAAGACAGAATTAGAAAGGTCATTTCAGAAAACTTGGAATATGCTGGGAAAGAGAACAGAGAAAAATGTTCATGAATTAAGATAATGACATGAAAACCACAAAGAACAAATCACTATCTTGCCATGTCCTGAAGGAAAGACCTTTTCTTTAACTTCTCATTAAGGACTAGGTATATGTAGAAATGAAAGTGAAGTGTGCTGATTAACAGTGTTAAGTCCTGAATTAGGACATTTTATCAGATTGAAATAACAATCACTTAACACCTTCTGACATCATCAAATGTCAGCAAAGATATAGGATTTTTCAAACCTCATCCATTGTTAATAGAGTTATAAAATGGTACTTTGGAGAAGATTCTATCCATTCTTCAAAAACTAAACATACACTTACACTATGACTTAAACACTCAATTCCTTGGGTATTTCACCTTTGAAAAATAAAAACATATATTATCAAAAACAAACAAAAGACAAAATAATGAAAACAAAACTTTTTATTTATTATGAATCTGACATTCTAATCTATATAATTTTTTTCCTTGCTGAAGAATTTCTATGAATAATTCTTTTTTTCAATGATAAATAATACAAATATATTTTATTTGAAATAAACAAAAATTCTTACACAGCATTCACTTGGAAACAAACTCTTGCTTGACTGTATTACTGAGCAAAGACAAAGCTGAAGCACAAACACCCTTCTTGTTTGACATGTATCTGGAGACAGGTAGGAAGGCACTACTTGGTTTTAAAAACTGACTTTCCCTTAAGGCCTGGTCATAGAAGTGTAAACAATGTAAATGAATCCACCATTACCAGTTGTCCTATCATATATATGTCACCTGCGTATTCTGAGATCACACATATACCTGCCAATATACCTAGGAAGGTTGCTATATTACAGTTGCACTTGATTTCTTTGCAGGCAAGACTGAGGAAGAGTAATTTGGAACAAGTTTTAACAAGTTTTACATTCTATTTTGAATAAAACACTAGTATTCCCTTAAATAGCAGGTTATAGTAGAAAGATACTGCCTAGAATTTATCTTTTCACTTTGGTTCATTTTAAGTTTTTGTGATTTACAGAGTTGATTCATTTGTTTATAGTACAATCCTGCCACAAAGTGTTAAATTGCAAGGTACCTATTATTCCTTCAGCATCTGCATTTTTCAAGTTTTATACTCCACTACATCCACAGTATATCTGCAGTTCTTGGATACTTAAAAAAATAATACATGAATAAAACTCTTCTAAAAATGCAGATGTCTATAACTACAATGGTACTAAATGGGAAGAAGACAATGAGGGAATGAAGAAAGCAAATGTATTCCATGTGCAAGGAATGTGGTTCAAGTTTTTGGATTTAAAAATGAGTGTCCCCCAGAGAAGCTGGCTGTCATGGAATTTCCAGAAAACTTCCTTTTCCCCCAAAAATGGACCCAAAAATCCTCAATCCAAACTTTTGAAAACTATAGTTATGAGATGCTATAAATGACGATCAAAGCAGTCAGAGGGAGAAGGATGAATATGTCTTTCGTTTAGCTACAAGTTGTAGCATAGCCTCCTTGGCTGTTGGTGGATCAGTAAAAAGCACTGAAGTACCAGAAGTGCTTTGGAGCACAGGGTAAAAGTACTGAGCATATTATCTGTCTAAATCAGTAACAGGACTTCATGGGTAGGAAAATTTTCTAAAGAGTAAAATGACTCCAGAATAAATGGATCTCTCTTCAGCACTAAGTGTAGCAGAATTAACAAAAAGGGGAAAAAAAAAGATTTACAAGTAGATATAGTGATAACAGAAAAATACAAGGCAGAGAACACAAAAAGATGAAGTCAATGCTATAGGTTCAAAAGTATTTTATGAGGCTAAAAAAAAAATCTGTTAACTTTGAAAGCCCTAGAAAAATATCACTCTTGTTTATAAATCACTTATTTATCATATAACCACATGTTAAATACTTTTCTTTCTATATACTGAAGAATCCTACAGTCAGCCTTTAAGAATTCTGCATTTCTTTGCCAATCTTGTAACTGAGTATCTTGTTCCAGTCAATTTTGGTGAGGATAACTGGAAGCTGCTGGTGCAAGGCCTTGAATGTGGTGTCTGACATTGTTTGGTAGTTTTCACTAATTGCTGTCTGATATTCATTTTCTGCACTCTCTATAATTTTAATGAACTCCTTGGAAGTTTGGACTTCATTCAAAACAGTTACTAAATCTTATACATCTTTATGATGAAGCAACTGAACATTGCCATCTTCATAATAGTGAACCTGAATCTTGAACACTCCAACCACCTGGGCTGTAGATGGTGTAATAGTGAACTTCCACTGTGATCTCCAACGACCATTCCAGAAGTTTTCAGGCTGAAACTGGAAGCTTTCAATATATGCATTAATAGTCTGTTGCCCATCTATAGTTTTAGCATAAACAGCACAGAAGCTTTGAAATAATGATCTTTCACATAGGCTCTTAAAGCATTGCCACAGGATTCTCTCCAAGACGTCAAACCTCCATCTACTTCCTCTGGTTGAGGGTCACTGGCTTATTTCCATAAGTGATCAAACTTAAAGAAAATTTTGCTTCTTGGATCTAAAAATAGGCTATTACCCAGATCACTATGCTCTGTAATTAAGACCTGATCTTCATATCCTTCTATCTTCACAGGTGTGAATTGGTCCATGTTATATTGGGCAAATGCATGTGCTGTTCCTTCCTTGAGGAGATTGTCATTGTAAGTAGTAGCTGGACATCATTGAATACTTCATTAAACTCCCCTGGTGGTGCATGAATGATGAATTTAGCAACTGTGGGTACCTTTTCCTCATCCGACAACAGATCCTGGAAGTCAGTCATCATGGGATGCTCTCTATGAATAATTCTTGAAATACAGATATACTAGGAATTAATTCCCTCAATTTAGATGATTCTTTTTTTAATTTTTAAGGATTATTTCTCAGGATACAAACTTCTAGGTTTGTCCTTTTTGTTTCCCTTTGATAATCTAAATATTTCACTCCATTCTCTACTTATCTGCATAGTTCCTGGAAGGCATTTGGTAAAATTCATATCCTTGTTCTGCTATAGATAAGTGCCCTCCCAGCTTTTATAATCCTTTCTCTTTGTCTTTGATTTTTTTGAAAATTTAATATGGTATCCCTGCATGATTTTTCTTTTGCTTAGGTATTTATTCTGCTCAATGTAATCTGAGCTTCTTGAATTGGTTCTTGGATCTGTCATTAATTTTAGAAAATTCTCACCTGCTTTATTTAATATTTATTTTAATGATTTCTTCTGTTTATTTTTCTCTATCTTCTGTGTCTGATTTTCCCATTATGCACCGATTGTATCTTTTATAATTATCTCACAGTTTATAGATATTCTATTTCAAATTTCCATTGACATATCTTTATAATCACTGATTCTCTCTTTGGTCATATTCAGTCTTCTGATGAATTCATCAGTGGCATTGTTTATTTCTGTTATAGTACTTTTGATTTCAACATTTCTTTTTCATTCTTTCTTAGCATTTTCATCTTTTTGTGTTCAATACTCATGTGGTCCCGCATGTTTTCTACTTTTCCATATGATTCCTTAGCATATTATTCACAATCATTTTAAATTCCCAGTTTGATAATCCCCAATCTCTTCCATATGCTAGTAGTATGTATTTATCTCTTCAGACCATTTTTTTTTTTTAAAAAAAGTCTTTTGTTTTATTTTTATTTTTTTCATCAAACATACTTTGTACTTTTTGTTGACAGAAGACTATGATGAATGGGATAAAAAGTGTTGAATTAAAATGTTTATGCTTTAAACAGTATGCTGATCTTGCTAAGAGCTATACTTTATTTACTGTTGACTATTGGTTATTTTTTTTATCATTGGTTGTTCAAAACATTCCAAAGCTCTTGACATATCATATTTCATACATTTGATTCAAGTGGGTTATGAACTCCCATTTTTACCCCAAATACAGATTGCAGAATCACATCCACATTTTTACATATTGCCATACTAGTGACTGTTGTGTTCTGCTACCTTTCCTATCCTCTACTATCCCCCCTCTCCTCCCCTCCCATCTTCTCTCTCTACCCCATCTACTGTAATTCATTTCTCTCCCTTTTTTTTTAAATAGGAAACACTATTTTGTCTTTTCTATTGTCTTTGTTTCTCAGTGACATCTTCTTAAAAATAGTCGACTCCTTGCCCATCATTTTGCTGTAATGCACTGTTATTAGGGGAGCCTGGCTGGTACGGTGGTGGGGTATATAGGGAGGGAAGGTGTTCTACAAATCTATCATTAGGTTTTAGTCTTTTGGTAAGCGTGTGTCCTTGGGCTATGAATTTCACGGTAGATCTCATGTCCTTACCACCTTAATTGAGACAGGAAGATTACAGAGAGCTGGAGTTGAGAATTTTTCCTGCCCCAAGGCCAGTAAAACTGGAGTGGGTTAGGTTTTGTTAAAATAGTTTATTCAGAAGCTAATCCTTTGTTAAGGAGAACATAACATGCTGAGTATAGTTCAAAATGGTCATACTCTTTGCCCCTTTTCCTGCCAGCAGCACAAGTGATTTTTCTTTGCTTCTTAACCTGAGGATGCAGTAGAGTTTCTGGAGGTAAGACATAAATGGGGACTACTTGATTGGTCCCTGAGGTTTAACTCAGTCTATAATATGTTCACCCCCTAAAAATTAGTAATTACTGGTTAGGTGCTACTACTTGTACTGGCTCTTCTGGTAGTTTTCTGCTGTGGGCCTTCTGCTCCTAGTGAGCTATAATTCTTGGTATCTGCCCATCTCTCCAATTTTGTACAGAGGATTTCCTTATAACCCCAATTCTTTGATGAATATTTTAAAAAATGTCACATTTCTATTTTTTTCATTTTTTTTTTCCTTGCTGTGGGGATGGTAGTAATGACTTTCAGGCTATTTACATATTAGATCAGAAACTGAAAGTCTATAATTGAGTCTAGTTTAAATCTTATGTAAGTGGAATATCACCAGATGTAATCTTTATTGGGTTTTTAAAATTTAATTTAATTTTTGTTTTATAGTTGTCTGATATAAATCTGTCATATCATATACCAATATTTCTTCATTTTTAATTGCTAATGTTTGTCCTTTTTATGGAATAAAGAATTTTTGTAATCACCTTCTATTGGATATTTGGGTTCTTCAAATTTTAGCTATTACAAATAAAGTAAAAAATTTGCATGAAGATCTTATATTATCATATGCTTTTCTTTCTCTTGGAAACATACCTAAACTGAGTCAGGTGTTTATTTTTAAAAAACCATCAAAATATTTTGCAAAATGAATCCAACATTTTATGTTTCTTTCAGAATTGTAAAAAAAAAAATTATTTCTTCCACCTTTCTCCCCAAACTTGGTATAATCATTGACTTTAAATTGCAGTTACTGGGCTGGGGATGTGGCTCAAGCGGTAGCGCGCTCACCTGGCATGCGTGCAGCCCAGGTTCGATCCTCAGCACCACATACAAACAAAGATGTTGTGTCCGCCGATAACTAAAAAAAATAAATAAATAAATATTAAAATTCTCTCTCTCTCTCTCTCACTCTCTCTAGTTAAAAAATAAAAATAAAAAAAAATAAAGTACAGAGATCCAACATGGCAGTGGGCGCAGAGAGATCAAGTCTCTGACCTCTTCAGCTGCGCGGGCATAGGGAGTCATAAACCGTCTAAATGCTGTTTGCTCAGGATCACTAGGCAATGCTGAGCTGACGTGGATCTGGGGCAAACAGTCTTGGCCTCTCAGAACATACACAGAGCCCGGATCAGCTGAATTCAAGCTCCCGTTTGCCTGCATCTAGCAGACAAACTGATGTGACTCAGCACTAAACGATCCCACTGAAACAACTGGTTGGCCCTTCTGAACCTGCGGAGGTTAATACCAACTGAGTCTTCATAGGTAGTGGCCACAGGATTGAGACGGGGCTTGGGAGAGCCAGTCAGGACCCACCCATTGCATCAGTCACCGAGTAAAGGGAACGAACTGTCGCCATTTGCAAGGGATACCACCATGGCAGAGAACTGACGTCACCAGAATGCGGCGGAGAAGATAACTTCATTGAAACCGGTGGCGACAGGAGTAAACAGTAACTCAGCAGTCAAACAGAACAAGAAGTAACATGAGCAGCATGAAAAAGCAAGGAAGAAAAGGAGTACAAACAATGCAGGACAGCCTAAATATTCAGGAGGACCTAGAGGCATCAGAAAAATGGTCAAATGAAGAACTCAAGGAATACCTTAGACAGATGGAATGGAACCTTAAAGAGGATATGAGACAGCAAATTCAAACAGTGAAAAAACACATTGAAAATGAATTACATAAACAGATAAAAGAAACAAATAAGCATCTTTATCAGGATATAGAGATTATAAAAAAAATCAAACAATAATTCTAGAAATGAAGGAAACTATAAACCAAATTAAAAACTCAAATGAGAGTATCACTAACAGAGTGGAGCAAGTAGAAGCCAGGACGTCAGATAATGAAGACAAAATATATCATCTTGAAAAGAGTCTAGCCAACTCAGAAAGGCTGGTAAAAAAATCACGAAAAAAACATCCAAGAGATATGATATAACATTAAAAAAAAAAAAAAAACTTAAGAGTCATCAGGATAGAGGAAGGTATAGAGGTTCAAACCAAGGGAATGAGCAACCTGCTGAATGAAATAATTATAGAAAACTTTCCAGAAATAAAAAAGGAAACGGATATACAAATTGTAGATGCATACAGGACACCGAGCATACAAAATCACAGTAGACCAACGCCAAGACACATTGTTATGAAGATATCCAATATACAGAACAAAGAGAAAATATTAAAAGCTACAAGAGAAAGGAGGCAGATTACATTCAGGGGTAAACCAATAAGGTTAACAACGGATTTTTCATCACAGACGCTGAAAGCGAGAAGATCCTGGAACAACGTATTTCAAACACTGAAAGACAATGGATGCCAACCAAGAATTCTGTATCCAGCAAAATTAAGCTTCAGGTACGATAACGAAATAAAAATCTTTCATGATAAACAAAAGCTAAAAGAATTTGCAGCCAGAAAACCAGCATTGCAAAGCATCTTGAGCAAAACACTACACGAGGAAGAAATGAAAAACAATAACCAAAACCATCAGTGGGAAGTGCCTCTATAAAGACAGAGGGCGGGGGGAAAGCTAACCATGGAGAAACAAACTAAATTAAAAAAAAAAAAAAGATGAATAATCAAACATGGCTGGAAGTACAAACCATATATCAATAGTAACTCTAAACGTTAATGGCTTAAACTCTCCAATAAAGCGACATAGGCTGGTAACATGGATTAAAAAAACAAATCCAACAATATGCTGCCTCCAGGAGACACATCTGATTGGAAAAGACATACACAGGCTGAAGGTGAAAGGTTGGGAAAAAATATACCACGCACACGGTCCTCGTAAGCAAGCAGGGGTGGCCATCCTCATATCGAATAAAATTGACTTCAAGACTAAATTAATCAAAAGGGATAAGGAAGGACATTATATACTGTTAAAAGGAACCATTCACCAACAAGACATAACAATTATCAATATTTATGCACCAAATAATGGTGCTGCGACGTTCATAAAACAAATTCTCCTCAAGTTCAAGAATCAAATAGACCACAACACAATAATTATGGGTGACTTCAACACACCTCTCTCACAATTGGACAGATCCTCCAAACAAAAGCTGAATAAAGAAACTATAGAACTCAATATCACAATCAACAACCTAGACTTAACTGACATATATAGAATATATCAACCATCATCAAGTGGATATACTTTTTTCTCAGCAGCACATGGATCCTCCTCAAAAATAGACCATATATTATGCCATAGGGCAACCCTCAGTAAATATACAGGGGTGGAGATAATACCATGCATTTTATCTGATCATAATGGAATGAAACTGGAAATCAATGATAAAAGAAGGAAGGAAAAATCCTACATCACATGGAAAATGAACAATATGTTACTGAATGATCAATGGGTTACAGAAGACATAAAGGAGGAAATCAAAAAATTCTTAGAGATAAATGAAAATACAGACACAACATATCGGAATCTATGGGACACAATGAAAGCAGTTTTAAGAGGGAAATTCATCGCTTGGAGGTCATTCCTCAAAAAAAGGAAAAACCAACAAATAAATGAGCTCACACTTCATCTCAAAGCCCTAGAAAAGGAAGAGCAAAACAACAGCAAATGTAGCAGAAGGCAAGAAATAATTAAAATCAGAGCGGAAATCAACGAAATTGAAACAAAAGAAACTATTGAAAAAATTAACAAAACTAAAAGTTGGTTCTTTGAAAAAATAAATAAGATCGACAGACCCTTAGCCATGCTAACGAAGAGAAGAAGAGAGAGAACTCAAATCACTAACATACGGGATGAAAAAGGCAATATCACAACAGACACTACAGAAATACAGAAGACAATTAGAAATTATTTTGAAAACCTATATTCCAATAAAATAGAAGATAGTGAAGACATCGATAAATTCCTTAAGTCATATGATTTGCCCAGACTGAGTCAGGAGGATACTCACAACTTAAACAGACCAATAACAATAGATGAAATAGAAGAAGCAATCAAAAGACTTCCAACCAAGAAAAGCCCAGGACCGGATGGGTATACAGCGGAGTTTTACAAAACCTTTAAGGAAGAATTAATACCAATACTTTTCAAGTTATTTCAGGAAATAGAAAAAGAAGGAGCTCTGCCAAATTCATTCTATGAGGCCAACATCACCCTGATTCCGAAACCAGACAAAGACACCTCAAAGAAAGAAAACTACAGACCAATATCTCTGATGAACCTAGATGCAAAAATCCTCAATAAAATTCTGGCGAATCGGATACAAAGGCACATCAAAAAAATTGTGCACCATGATCAAGTAGGATTCATCCCTGGGATGCAAGGATGGTTCAATATACGGAAATCAATAAATGTTATTCACCACATCAATAGACTTAAAAATAAGAACCATATGATCATCTCAATAGACGCAGAAAAAGCATTCGACAAAGTACAGCATCCCTTTATGTTCAAAACATTAGAAAAACTAGGGATAACAGGAACTTACCTCGACATTGTAAAAGCTATCTATGCTAAGCCTCAGGCTAGCATCATTCTCAATGGAGAAAAATTGAAGGCATTCCCCCTAAAATCTGGAACAAGACAGGGATGCCCTCTATCACCACTTCTATTCAATATAGTTCTCGAAACACTGGCCAGAGCAATTAGACAGACGAAAGAAATTAAAGGCATAAAAATAGGAAAGGAAGAACTTAAATTATCACTATTTGCAGATGACATGATTCTATACCTAGAAGACCCAAAAGGGTCTACAAAAAAACTACTAGAACTAATAAATGAATTCAGCAAAGTGGCAGGATATAAAATCAACACGCATAAATCAAAGGCATTTCTGTATATCAGCGACAAAACTTCTGAAACGGAAATGAGGAAAAACACTCCATTCACAATATCCTCAAAAAAAATAAAATACTTGGGAATCAACCTAACAAAAGAGGTGAAAGATTTATATAATGAAAACTACAAAACCCTAAAAAGAGAAGTAGAAGAAGATCTTAGAAGATGGAAAAATATACCCTGTTCATGGATAGGCAGAACTAACATCATCAAAATGGCGATATTACCAAAAGTTCTCTATAGGTTTAATGCAATGCCAATCAAAATCCCAACGGCATTTCTTGTAGAAATGGATAAAGCAATCATGAAATTCATATGGAAAAATAAAAGACCCAGAATAGCAAAAGCAATTCTAAGCAGGAAGTGCGAATCAGGCGGTATAGCGATACCAGACTTAAAACTATATTACAGAGCAATAGTAACAAAAACAGCATGGTACTGGTACCAAAACAGGAGGGTGGACCAATGGTACAGAATAGAGGACACAGAGACTAATCCACAAAGCTACAACTATCTTATATTTGATAAAGGAGCTAAAAGCATGCAATGGAGGGAGGATAGCATCTTCAACAAATGGTGCTGGGAAAACTGGAAATCCATATGCAACAAAATGAAACTGAATCCCCTCCTCTCGCCATGCACAAAAGTTAACTCAAAGTGGATCAAGGAGCTAGATATCAAATCAGAGACTCTGCGTCTGATAGAAGAAAAAGTTGGCTCCGATCTACATATTGTAGGGTCGGGCTCCAAATTCCTTAATAGGACACCCATAGCACAAAAGTTGATAACAAAAATCAACAAATGGGACTTACTTAAACTGAAAAGTTTTCTCTCAGCAAGAGAAACAATAAAAGAGGTAAATAGGGAGCCTACATCATGGGAACAAATTTTTACTCCTCACACTTCAGATAGAGCCCTAATATCCAGAGTATACAAAGAACTCAAAAAATTAAACAATAAGAAAACAAATAACCCAATCAACAAATGGGCCAAAGACCTGAACAGACACTTCTCAGAGGAGGACATACAATCAATCAACAAGTACATGAAAAAATGCTCACCATCTCTAGCAGTCAGAGAAATGCAAATCAAAACCACCCTAAGATACCATCTCACTCCAGTAAGATTGGCAGCCATTATGAAGTCAAACAACAACAAGTGCTGGAGAGGATGTGGGGAAAAGGGTACTCTTGTACATTGCTGGTGGGACTGCAAACTGGTGCGGCCAATCTGGAAAGCAGTATGGAGATTCCTGGGAAAGCTGGGAATGGAACCACCATTTGACCCAGCTATTGCCCTTCTTGGACTTTTCCCTGAAGACCTTAAAAGAGCGTACTACAGGGATACTGCTACATCGATGTTCATAGCAGCACAATTCACAATTGCTAGACTGTGGAACCAACCCAGATGCCCTTCAATAGATGAATGAATAAAAATAATGTGGCATTTATACATAATGGAGTATTACTCTGCACTAAAAAATGACAAAATCATGGAATTTGCAGGGAAATGGATGGCACTAGAGCAGATTATGCTAAGTGAAGCTAGCCAATCCCTAAAAAACAAATGTCAAATGTCTTCTTTGATATAATAAGAGCAACTAAGAACAGAGCAGGGAGGAAGAGCTGGAGGAAAAGATTAACATTAAACAGAGACATGAGGTGGGAGGGAAAGGGAGAGAAAAGGGAAATTGCATGGAAATGGAAGGAGACCCTCATTGTTATACAAAACTACATATAAGAGGTTGTGAGGGGAAATGGAAAAAAAAACAAGGAGAGAAATGAATTACAGTAGATGGGGTAGAGAGAGAAGATGGGAGGGGAGGGGAGGGGGGATAGTAGAGGATAGGAAAGGTAGCAGAATACAACAGTTACTAATATGGCATTATGTAAAAATGTGGATGTGTAACCAATGTGATTCTGCAATCTGTATTTGGGGTAAAAATGGGAGTTCATAACCCGCTTGAATCTAATGTATGAAATATGATATGTCAAGAACTTTGTAATGTTTTGAACAACCAATAAAAAAATTGTGAAAAAAAAATAACATCACAAATTAAAAAAAAATTACAGTTACTTTGATAGATATATAGGAATAGCTAATTATAGTTTTTATTCATTTTATTCTAATGACTAATCATAAGGAGCATCTTTATATGTGCTTATTTGCTATCTCACATTTTCTTTTGAGTAAAGTTCATTCAAATATTTGCCTAATGTAAAATTATTTGTTAACTTATTGCAGAATTCTGTGATTTTTAAGGTGTAGCTCTGATATAGTTTTTTATCAGATATTTAATTTGCAATTATTTCCACTCTGTCTTTAGATTGTCTTTTGAATTAAGTGTCCTTAAAAGAGAAATTTATTTTATGAAGTATAGTTTATCAATTTTTTTTAGAAATTGTGTTTTTGATGTTATAGTTGAGAAATCTTTTCCTAAATATGTTTTCAAAAGTATTATCCTTCTTTATTATGTAGAATTTCTTACTTTTATTTATTTTTATTTAGAGACAAGATTTGTTTTGTACTAGTTCTTCAATACATTAAGAGACATGGTTTGAAGTGTTGGTTGTTGTTTTATTCACTTTTATATGGGTATCCAATTATCCAACACCATTTATTTTAATGGTACTATACTTTCTACACTGTTTTTACTCAGCATCTTTCTCAAATATCATTTGTCCAGTGAATTGTCTATTGTGACTCTTTATTCTGCTCAATTGTATTTGTGTTGATTACAATACAAAACCAGTTTGCTAAAAGTCTTAAACAGGAAATAATGTTAATAATTTGGCTTTTCCCATTTTTAAGTTATTTTGGCACTCCACTTTCTCTTTATTTTCATAAAATTTTTGGAATTTTAATTAATAGTGATAAAGAAAGAATTCTGGCATTCCCTTAAGCTGATTTTAAACCAGAAAGTGTAGAGAGGGTAGAGGTAATAAGGGTTTATTTAACTTACTTTGGACTAAACCAATACAAAGAAAAGAAAAAAAAAATGTCCCACATGCATTTCCTTTTTGTTGAAAATTAGCCATCAAGATTACTTTGCACTCTCCTTACAAAACCAAACCAGCAAGAAGCAGCATCTGGTTTCTCCTCCTTATCCCAGAACTATGCTATCAATCGCCCCACCCTTCTAACCTAGAGCCTATGTAGCCACAATATTTATGCTTTCTTCACCCCAAAATTTTATTATAAAATACTCTGGTTTCTTGTATCTTATACATATTTTTTTCATCTGTTATCTAGTCAAGCTTCTTGTGGATTAGGGAATTTTTCCCAGTTCTGATCTTTTATTTTTAACTAACATTTGTAATAGCTCAATAAAACATTTTTATTTAAAAGAAAACATTTTGGTTTAACAGAAATTTCAACAAAGTGTCCTGAAGGAATTTTCTTTTGGGATTGCTTTGAGTCTGTAGATCAACTTAAGGAGATTAAACAGCTTAAAAGTTCAAGTGACAAAAGCATGGTTAAGCTCTCATTTGCTTAGTTTGATTCATCTCAACAATGGCCTATAATTTTCAGTGTATATCACTCAAACATCTTTTGATAAAGTTAACCTTAGATTTCATATTTGTATGCAATTTTAAAAGATAGCTCAACTCTAGAATTGTAAGGATGCCATAATACTATTTTTGGATACTGAAGAAAGAACTTGGAGGACTCAACAGAGATGTTTTGAACATTTTATTACTTACTCCTCAGCTGTGACAGGCCAGGATACAATAGAGCGCCATACCATGCCTACAGAGAGGTGATAGATTGCATCCCATGGAGCAAGTAGAGTTCTCCAGGTATTTTATGAATACATTCTTTTACTTTATAACCAAGGTCACTCTGTTTAGATCCTCTCCTAATGACTGGAGATAAGAGAAGTGGCCACCTCCTCCTTTTCATTTTCCTCATTATAACATTCTTTTAGAGATTTCTTGTCATACTGCAAGTTTTTCAAAGGCCCCAATTAGTGTTTAACCCAACACTCCATGCCTTTAGTGCCCTGGAAGCCTCACATGTCACTCACAAGCTCACACTATCCCATCTCTTCCACAAGGCCCCGAGAACAGGGTTCAGAGGCACATAACATCTATAGTCCAATACAAAGAACAAGAACCTATTAGCATACATGCCAGTGTTATGAAGATACCATAAAAGGTATGCATCATGTCTAGGAAAAGGAAATTAACCATTTAGAGAATGGCTCAAACAAAAGGGTATCAGGATATCCAACCAAATGCCACTCCTCAGAGTCTGTTTGAGAGATGTTTTGTGTGCCTATACCTGATAATGAACACACTATTACCCATGTTTTAACTCAAATGACTAAACAAAGTAATGCTATTGATACTCCCTCCCCCTTTTTTCATGTTGAAGGCAATGGAAGCTGCCAACTTTATTTTAGCTCAGTGAAACCCATCTCAGACTTACAAAACTATAAAATAAATTTGTGTTGTTTTAAGCCACAAATTTGTGATAATTTCTTATAGCCACATAGAAACTATATTTTTGTTTGTTTTTTTCCTTCCAAGAAATCAGAAGGTCACAATTTACTTCTCTATAGAAGTTCTTTCCTTACTGGTTTAAGATAATGAGTCTGAGAAAGAGAGAGCAGTAGCCTGATGGAACTCAGCTTTCACTTGTGTTCTGTGACTGAAGACAGCATGGTGAGCATGTCACTCTCTGAACCATGTGCACGGATGAGGGCAATTAGCTCTGCACCTAGAGCTGCTATCTAAGTACTATTTGTGTGAGTCACTGTTCTGATACTAAGGGTCCTTCCAATGGAAAAATGGGACTCATGAAAAAATTGGAGGTGCACTACTTCCATTTTGGAGGTGTAAAAGCTGTATCCATTCAGTAGAAAGTGGACTTGGATGCTGCTCTTCCATAAGAGAAGACTCCCTCTGAATGAGACTCATCTGAGAGAGAAAACAGCAGGGATTATTAGTTTCCATAAACTGATATATAGTGTTCCTTGGGTAATGCCTCCTAAGAGTAACATCACTGATACTTGTGAGGGCCATGTTCCCAACCTAGTGGGCTTCACTCTTAAGTTTAGATATTGTCCCTCTCCCCTCAAAGGGGTTTATTTTAAAATCCCACCAGGGGGGTTATTTTAAAATCCACGGTCCACTCAGAACTTCGTTTCTCTGATATCATGCCTTGAGGATCTGAAAGCAGTAAATTGTTACTTGTGTCCCAGCCCAGTTTAAGCAAATTTCAGTGGAAGTGTTCTTACCGATGATGACCATGGGTAAACAATCTAGAAATAGCTGTAGGACACTGATGTCTGGGTTTTTCATTTAATGTTCTCAATGCCTCAACCAAATGAGAAGTCCAATACTACATAGAGTGTGGGACGCCATCCATTAATTATGTGAGGGTCTTCTCTCAGTATGGTAGCCAGGGAGATTTAGGTTTGGCATTGTGAACTATCTGTGGCTCTCCCGGGACAATAGATAGCCCAATGCATGTGACCTTTATTTACCCTCTATTAGGAAGATATCTTACAGTAGTTCTGGGGATGGGCATAACCTGTTGGGAACTGAAAAGCCCACCTTTAACCTTTTTTGGTGAAGAACATTCCATGGAAGGCCTTTGATGTTTCCCAATATAAATAAAGCGGGCATGGCTTCCATTTTGCCAGAGTCTAGAAACTAGATCAGTCTGATCTGCTTGCCCATCCTGCCCCCACTTTTGAAACTACTTTCTGTGTCCTGTGTTTTTTTTTTTTTTTTTACATTCTATTTTTTCTAGCTTTTATTTCTCAGCCCGCCCATTCCACCTAAGGGAACCCCATTTCCACCACCAGCGCAGGATACAGGCAAGAATAGAGATATTCTCAGTTTTTGAGACTTGTTTCCGCAAGCCATTTATTCTTTCAATTAATCCACCTCCTGTAAGATTGTATTGCAGGTAGAAAATTCATAATATGTCCTGGTCTTGAGCCTACTGCTATATGTCCTGGCTTGTGGAATAAATTCCTTGTTCACTTTCAATTACCTGCAGTGTGTCATACATGGTACTCAGTTGAATCAGTTTTTTTTATTGGCTTTTTGCTGGTAAATGATTTCATCAAGCCTATAACTATATCCTTGCAAGTTAGAGCATTAATGACCCCTTTTGATAGTGGGAGAGACCAAATGCAGTCTATTTGCCATCATTGAAAAGGAATGTTTCCTCACATGATGTGCTCATTGGTGCTATCAAGTCATTGTAGTTAGCTCCGAGAGCAGGCAAGACAGTTCTGGCATGCAGCAACAACATCAGACATCTTTATGGGCAAATCTAGTATGTCCACATAGTGTTTTTTCCTGTACTTTTTAATCTGCAATGTAGCCAAGTGGCAATTTCTTCTTTGGGGGCTTCTTCTAGCCATCTTCACCAGTTGCAATCTTGACTGGTATTTCTCTGGTGAATGGATTTGTGGCAAGAAGATCCAACAAGTTTCTTTCCCCTTCCATAACTGTGGCAAAAATCCAGTGGGGGACTATATCCTTAATCTGTTGCCATAAACCCCATCCAAATCCACATGGAGTAACATGGATAGTAAGTTCAGCAGTTTTTGATGTGTCTAATGTACCAAGGACTAGTATCTTTTTTACTATCCATTTGACATGATGTAAGGCCTCAGTATGCCAGTTAGTTCTGTCTTATATGGCATACCTCCTACGCAAATTATATAGAGGTCATAATGAAGGATGAAGAATAGAAGCCCCCCAAAAAAACATTCAGCAGCCACACAAATTCTTATAATTTCTTCACTGTGTTGGGAAATGGAAACATCTAAACTTTATCTATCACAATCTGAGGTATGATCTTTGTCTTACCTGACCAAACAACACCCAAGAATTTTACTTATAAACTAGAATCCTGCACTCTCTCAGGATTTATAACTCATTCTCTTCTTTGCAAAGGGGTCAAAACCATGGGTATAGACTTAGTAAAACAGTAAATGAGAATCAGATGTGGTTGTTATGTAAACATTATTACCAGCAAATGTCAGTCATCACCAGGTTTGTTACCATACCATGACCCAATAAGGTAACACTGTCAACATCCACTGTAGGTCTTGACACATAAGAGCCTCTAATCTATGGGTAAAGTGATAAAGAAAGCAGTAACAAGGTCCAGAACACAGTTTTTCTAGAATAGTGGTTATATTCAAGATGCCTGCATTAAGTAGAGGAATCATTCAATTTTCTATAATTCACTGTCAGTTGCTCTATTCTGTCTGGCTTTCTTACTGGCAAAAAATGGGAGTTAAAAGTACTGTGGGTTGGGCAAATTTTTTACTTCTTTGTGGGGAGGGAGGGCAGTGCTGGGGATTGAGCTCAGGGCCTCATGCAAGCTAAGCAAGTTCTCAACCACGGATCCACATTCCCAGTCCCTTATGTCTACTTTAGCCAGTTTACATAAGACCCTGTTATCTCTTGATGAGCAATGGGAAGTCAATATTGTTTGGTGGCAACAATTCAGTAGAGGGCAGGCAAAATATCAGAGACATAAGTTTAATCTCCAGGAAATGCAAGTGGAACTACTTTACAGTAGTTTGTAGGCATTAACCCCACAAGATATTCCAGTTACAATATATTTAAGAATGGGAGCTATGAACACTGGGTAGGGGCTGTGTGTTAGGCATCTAGGATGCAGAGTGAACATTAAGGTTCAGATTCTATTTTCCCCTTATTCATCAGTAACCAGCTAGTTTGAGAATTTTTCAGAATTACTACATATCAATGTGCATTCAGCTCCTATGTTCACATCTGAATGTTTTTTAAAGATCAAAGTATTGCTAATATATATGGTTTCTGGTCTAGAGACATGGCTTGGACCCCTGAACCTTGATCATTTCCCTAGTTGTCTCATACCAAAAGCTTCAAAGATACCTAAGGGGAATACATGGGTTCTATTTTTATTATATCTCTTAATAGGAAAGGCTTGTCTATCTCTCTCTCTTTTTTTTTTCCTGAGAAAGAGGGAATAGCAATCCTTTCTACCTTTATGATTGTCTCCTAACTTATTTCTTTATTGAAAGGGAATAGTTGAACCTCTTATACTTTGGCAATTGCTTCCATAATTGTTCAAGGGTCCTGTTAGGTTTTTAAATTTATTTCCCTTTCATCTACTCCTGCTGTTATTAAATCCATGTACAGCTTTCTACAGAAGATTCAAAATATTCCTTCCAGTTTGAGTTAAGTTTTATGGACTCCTGCTTTCTGCCACAAAAAAAAAAAGTTTCTGTCTCCCCTAGAACTCTTATTAGTTGCTCTGCTTGCTAGAGTGGCTGACCAACTAATGAGGAGAATATTGGTACCAGGGCATTATAAATGAATGGAGTGGTTGCATGTGATACTGTATCTCACATCTCAGCAGTAAATATCATGCTGTCCAATCCTGGTAAAGGCTGCACATAAATAATATATTTTATTCCCAGTTCTTACACATAGCTCTTTAGTTTTATAGAGGCCAGGTGCCTTTGGGCATAGGAATATCTCCTGAATTTGGCAAAATATTGGGAGTGGCAAGAAACTGCCAGCTAGTACTGACCCCACACTTTCAGCAGCAGCACTGGCATAAAGCTGTTGATATAAAACAGAGTGGTCAGACACTGAAGCCCTTTTAGACAATTCTGTGTTATTCAACATTGCACCTTCTGCTTCAGTGTTCCACAAGTGGAGTGGTCATACAGGTATACTTTCTTTCAATTTCTACTTAAATTGGATTCCAATTCCACTAACTCTGTGAGAGTATAGGTCTTATGGTACATAACTCTCTCTCCATGGCTGCTGGGTCTTTAATTTTTGAGCCATTATTGGTCTACCTTCTACTATATCTTCATCTTCCACCTCAACCTCTAGATTACTGGAATTAATGGACTCCCTGAGTGAAGCCCATCTGAGGGTCCCAGTTTTCACTAGTCACCAATGTCCTAATATGGGTTCAGGGCCCATGTCTCCTCAGTTTAGCATAATGGCAGGCCTTTATCTGCATGTTCTAAGCACTGTGACAGCATATTCTTGCTATTAACCTTAGCTAAACTGAACTCTCTTTCTAATTTTAACACTTCCTGTACTTTGTGAAGCTGAGCCTGAGTGGCTAACTTCCAGTGTTTGGCTAACTTTAATGTACATAGCAGGAGCCTTGCCAACACTGCAGCATCATTGTTTGTTTCATTTTGCTTTACTGTAGACTACTTTAGATGCTCTTCCCAACACTTGTGGCATACCTTTTTGCATTTTCAGGGTGTCCCCATAATTATGTAGTGGTCCCCACCCCTCCAATGACATTGAAGATCATGTCTAGCCTCCATGCCCCTTCCCAAATTTAGAGTCAGCTCAAAAGCCACAATCTGATGTTTTTTGTTTTGTTTTGTTTTAATCCCAAAGAAAGAAATTGGAGGACTCAACAGAGTGGTTTTGGACATTTTACTATTCATTCCTCGGTAACTACAGGCTAGGATATATTGGTGATCTGTACCACACCTACAAGCATGAGGAATATATAGGATAGGCTGCATTCCACTTAGCAGATGGAGTACTTCAGATGTTATATGAGTGTATTTCTTACAACCAGGTCGCTTTGCTTAGATTCTCACATAAAATTGAAGATAAGAGAAGTAGATATGTCCCCCTATCCATTTCCCTCATTTCCACATTCTTTTAGAGTCCTTTTTGTCTCACTGAAGGCTTTCCTAGGTACTGATTAGTGTTTACTCTAACATGGATACATTAATTTTTAATTTTTTTCAACTGTTTATTATTGCATATAGAAAGACATATAATTTATTTTGCTATGTTATATTTTGGGGCTGCTATAACAAAGTATAATAGACTTGGAAGCTTATAATTGAAAATTTTATTTCTCACAGTTTTGGAGGCTTGAAGACAACGATTATGTTACCACAGGCCTGCCTCTAAGGATCCAACAAGTCAATGCTGACTACTGTCCCCAACATCAAAGAGAAGAGATAATGGTGAAAATCATGAAAAAAACTTTAATCAGTTTACCAGCTTGAGAAAGACAAGGGAACCGATGTCCTTATTCCTGTTTTCAAGGAGCTGGTAATAACTTTAAGGTTTTATAGAAAAAAATGAAGAAAAGGGTTGGGGGATTAACACAGTTGGAAAGTTTTTCACAGTTGCCAAAGCAGGTGATCTTGATCAAGTGTGATCTACTTCATCATTATCTCAGTATTGGTCAGGCAGGGTCTTGTCCCTGATAAGAAAGTTGCTCTTGCCTGGTGAGGAGGTATAGCCTCCACTCATTAAAAGATGTCTTGGAATCCATGATAATTGGGAACAAAAGACATGGATGCAAAATAGATGCAACGATGACAAATCTTTAATCCTGTTTTTAACCACCCATCAGACATATGCATACAACTTCAACTTTTCACTTGAAGTCCTTCCTACAATCAGAGTGCCATACAGCCATGTTCTTCTGTTTCATCCATTTACCAGCAAATGCCATATTTCATTCTTATTTAGCTGAGTAAAACTATATATATATATATATATATATATACACACACACACACATAAACATACATATATACACATATATATGTATGTATATATTATATATACACATATATATATTTGTTATTCCTTTTGTTATTTTTGTGCTTTAATATTGATAGTATACATTTTTTTAATTTTTTTTATATTCTACCTTCAAGTGAGATTATACCATTTCACTTTTAGTGCAAGATTCTTACAATATAGTCCTCCTCCGTTTTCTTCTACCAACTTGGGTGCCATTATGGCCATGCACTGTAGTTTTACAATTTTTGCAAGAAATATTTATTTCATTATATTTTTTCAAAGACATTTTCACTGAAAATGCAATTATAAATTGACATTTTTGTCTTTCAATAGATCAAAGATGTTATTCTACTACCTTCTCGATTGCATTCAATTTGTTGTAAATATTGCTTTTATTCTTTTTCTGCCTACTTTAAAGATTTTATCATACCACAAGTTTTGAGAAATTTGATTATGTTGTGTTCTGAGTAGTTTTAGTCATGTTTCTTTTCATTGGTAATTGAGATTCTTGGATCTATAGGTTTATCATTTTCATCAAATTGGAAAAAAAACAGAGGACTTTTTTTCAAATATAATTTTTTTTCTTTTTTGTTCTTCTGAACCTTTAATCACAGAAATATTAGTCTAAAAGTTGTTTTACAGCTCACTGATGCATTGTTCCTGTTGCTATTTTTTTCCATGCCTTTTATTTTGGTTAGTTTTATTGGTACATCTTCAATTCACTAATATTTATTCTGTAATGTCAAATCTATTGTCTGTCCCATCCCATACATGTTTTCCCTTTCACATTGTGATATTCTACTCTAAGTATTTGATTTGGAGATATCTCTCTCTCTCTCTCTCTCTCTCTCTCTCTCTCTATATATATATATATATATATATATATATATATATATATATATAACATATATGCATATAACATAGAATATATATGTGTGTTTTTAATTGTTTTTGAGCATTCTTATAATTTTATAAAATTCCATTACAACAACTATCCTTTTCTGCTAATTGTAGCATCTAAATCACTTCTGAGTTGGTCTTCCATTATTGATAATGTTTCTCAATGTGGACCTTTATTACTTTTTTGTGAGTAGAAGTTTTCTTATTTTATTACAGACATTTTGATCCTCACATTTTGGTGATAGTCTTGAGCTTTTTATGAATTAGAACTAAATTACTTGAAAGCATGTGATTCCTTTGGTCCTTGGTAGGACCAAGCAGAGCTGAGTCTATATCTGAACTTCCCCGATTGATGCAAGACCTCCATACTTGAGGCTTCTCTGGACTTTGTTGTTCTTTCTCTGTCCTTTAATTGTTGTCTCAGATCCATGTACTGACTCATGCTACCTATACTCAAGGGCACCCTCAGCAGAGCTTTTGGGTTTTTAACTTTGTACCTCTGTCTCTTCTTCAGCCTCAGTACTGAGAACTCTCTCTTTGTTCTCCCTATTCCATCTCTTGAACTCCAGAGGCAGTCAAGTTATATTAGGATTCTATGACGTTGTATTATAAGCTGGAAACCCTGTTGAGGTAGTAAGCTGGTCTATTGTAGAACTCATCTATTTGTTTCACATTTGTCAGAGATCATTATTCTATGCTTTCTTCTGTTCAGTGCCTTAAAAACCTTAATTTCATATATACTGGAGGATAAGAAAACTCCAATCATTGATGCTCTGTCTTGTTCTGAAGGACAAATCTGAAATGTACAAAACTAGTTTTGAAGTGCAAAATGATGATTTAATAGATGAATAAAAGTGATGACTCACATATACTGAAATATTAAAAGTGGAATCTGAGCATTGAGTGCATAGCTATTCATAGGATTTTATCAATTCCAATGCTTAAAAATTATTTTTAAAAAACCATACTATACCCTAGTCTTAGATAACTCTGGTCCACTTACTGTGTGGACCTTGGGAGGTCAATTATGCAAACCATTTTTCATTATGAATAAGTCCTACATAATAATTCTGGTTCTGGTTAAATATGACTTGCTGGGGAATTTTGCAGTCTTTTCTGAGGGTGAATGACTTTAGATATTAAAGACTGTGACTGCTCAGTCCTCTTCAAACCCCTCTCTCCCCAACTCCTGTTTTTATGGCTTACTTGGTTTTCCACATGCTCCTTATCTCAATGGCAGCTGATCAATCAATCTAACAAAGAAGTGAAAGGAAAGGGATAAATGGAGAAAACCAGCAATTTTGTACAGCGTAGCATAGTTCAGAAAGTCATTTTTAAGGAAAATCCTGTGAGGCTATTAAGGTTTCTTTCTGCTACTTTTATTATAGAAAATAATACATTTAACTCCTTGATACTTGAGAATGAACATTTTTTCTCTTGTTTTTTTTTTTTTTTGGTCATAAATTGCTCACAAATAGATTGAAAGCAACAATTAAATATTTTCAATGGAGGCTCTGAAATGGATTTGCTAGGGCTGCATGGTCAAATTCAGTGTTTTTTCTTGAAAACAACACAATCTCTGAGCCCCCTGGTGGCTTGGCAAATGAGGGAAATTAAAGGGCAGGAGGGGGAACCAGCAGTGCCTTGGGCAGCCATGTGACAATCAGCATGAGCTGGTCCAAAACTGCATTGATCTTATGTCTGTTTATCTCAATGAGCTTGACTCCTGGTGTACGTACAGCTGGCTACTTGACTAATGGACCTTTAAACAAATATAACTGCTCTCCTGCTTTAAATAGACTTTCCTAAAGGAATACAAGACAGGTTGGCACAAAGCCAGGGCTATCATACCATATTAATCTTCAGAGTCAAAGCAATCCCAATCAAAGTCCCAGCAGTGGGTAGGTATGCATACAATTGGCAAGCTATTTCTAAAATTCATATGGAAATATAAAAGACCAAGAGTAATCAAGGTAATTTTGAAGAAGACTGAATCTGAATAACTTTCTCTTGTAGACTTCAAGTTCTATTACCAAACAATTCTTTTTTTATTCAGTATTTTAGTGTAGTGAGGATAGAAATCTGACCAATGGAACAAAAAAAGTTAAGGCTACCATATATGATTATATATAATCATCAATTTATTATAAAAACATCATTTAAGAGACTAGGGGAAAGAATAATCTTTTCATTTCATGCTAACAGACAATTGAACCTCTAAATGGTATCTTTGGATGGCAGGTTCACATTGTCAGGCAAATCTGATCTCTACTTCTCACCAATATCAACAAAGAAATAATTATGGATGGATGGCAGACCTAAATGTGATATATCAACCAATAAAGCACTTAGAGACAAATACAGGAAAACATCTTAATGAACTTATAATAGAGAAAGATTCCCTAAATGCTACACAAGATTTGTAAAATCAAAAAATATGACAATTTAAATTATGCTATAATTAGGAACTTCACTTTATCAAAAAATATACCATTATGTGTATAAAAAGACAGATATGTAACACACATATTTGAAAAAGGACTCAGATCCAGAATCTAAAAAAAGAAAAATATAGGTGAGTTTAAAAAATGGGAAAAATTATAAAACAATACTTCATGGGGTATACACCTGCTGATAGAAATAAAAATATTCATATTATTTGGTCACTGGAGAAATGCAAATTAAAATCACAATGAGTATGATAATCATACTTATCACTATTGTTACATTAAAGAAAAAACTCATTGCACCAGTAGGAAACAATCTTGTCTGAGATAGACTTGAGAATCAAACAACTGGAGTGGAAAGCTACTCAAGGGAAGCCAAGTTCTTTTCAAGAGATTCTGGAACATCTTGGGCTGTCAGGAAGGAATCCTCCCAGGCTGCTGGTGAGCACCATCCTTTCGTGCTTTTCTTACAAGATTGATCTGATGTCTAAGGATACATCCCTTTTTGGCAAGTGAACCAATACACTAGCAAAATAAGAAAGATATTAGAGCCTAGCCGTCCTTTTATAGAACAGATTTACTTGGTAGCAAAAATTAATGCAGTATTTGCCAAATGGTCAAATATATTGGCCATAGAACCTCCACTGAGTTGTGTTGCAGTATGTTAACTGACTTTCCCCATAAGGATACTCTTGGTCCCACTTTATCTCATTAATAAAATTAGTCCATCAGTCATCAACTTAATACAACTCAGCATGTGCTTGTCAAACATACTCATCCATGATCAGTTCAAGACATATGTATGTGGGAGGAGAAAGGCACTGAAGAATAGCATTATTTCCTGTTCAAGGGAGCTTATAGTTTAGAGAGAAAAACTGAATAAATTCATCAGGCATTTAACTAATCCAAGCCAGACTTCAACTTACACAACTGTTTTATAGAAAACTAATATAGTAATTCAAAGAAGGATATAATTGATGAGTAGTCATGAATAGCTTCCTGAGCTCAGCCTTAAGACTGGATAAGATTTCAATAGTGAACTCTTACCAATCTGTGACTATAGAATCTTGTCTCTGGAGAATCTCAGATGTTTCTGCTCAGTAGTTACTGCTTTTTTAAAAAAAAATAACACATGAAGGTGCTGATGGAAGTTCAGAGTGAGAAACATTATCTAGAATCTCACAGAAATGCATGAGGAATAATAAACTTCAGCATAGTGCAATTCAAACCCAATCAGAATGCTCAGTCCCCTGAAACTGGTTTCAGATTCAAATCCATATTCCTCTACTGATCCTGGGCTGAGTTTCAGCAGGTAAGTGTTTTCCCAGTACTTGCTGGCAACCACTGTGAAGTGTACATGCTTATCAATCCTGGTCCATCTGCTCTGGGACATTTCTGATTTAGTATAAACATCTGATGAAGAGAAGGATGAGGCCCAGAACCCACCCTTCCAGTGTCCTTATATCTGTGTCTGTGCCCTGTGCCCCAGATCCCTGGTTGAATCATGTCATCTGGCATGAGAATCACATGACACTTCCCACCAATGAAGAAGCCTCACAGTGAACGCAGACTATAGTGTTCAAGGGGTTTTATTACTCACTTTAAACACCATCAGGGTTAAATTTGAAACCAATATTGAGCTAGGGCAAGGATTCATGACTCCGAATTCTTATCAAACATATTCACTCCTAAAAATTCAACTAAATTCTCCTCGGGTGAAAAGAAAGAACAATTTGGGACCAGCCTAGACTTGTAGTCTAAGAAAATGTGTTTACTAACTGAATCACCCAGGCACTAGAGATGCATAGTTTGAAATTTAGAATTCAAGGTAGACACACTTCCCTGGGCAAACAAAATAAGGAAGAGATGTCTTTGAGTTTATAAATGGGTTGGATGTTTTAGTTGTAAAGTAGGAGAGGAAGAAAGCATAAAAATGTGTTTCTGGGAGTAACTGGGTAAAATGGGTTTTATGCAGTATTTATACTTCAGTTCTCCTTTGTCAAAGACTATGTGTCTTGGTTTAGAGGTAAAGTTAGAAATTGAGATGTCAGGCAGATTAGAAATACTGAACAATGGTTTATTGTAAGAAGGTATTATGGTTTAGATGTGGTGTCCCCCAAAACCTCACATGTAAGGCAATGCAAGTTTCAGAGGAGAAATGATTGGGTTGTAAGAGTCTTAACCCACTCAGTGAATTAATCCCCTGACAGAAGTGATAGGGTATGGCTGGAGGAGGCCTGGAATCAGGGCGTGACTTGGGGTTATATATTTGTATCTTACCAGTGGAGTCTCTTTCTCTGCTTTCTGATCACCATGTGAGCAGCTTCCCTCTACCATAATGTTCACCCTCACTTTGAGCCCCAAGGAATGTACTTGGCTATCTATGGACTGAGACCTCCAAAACTGTAAGCCTCCAAATCAACTTTTTTCTCCTCCACAATTATTCTGGTCAGATCTTTTAGTCACAGCAGCAAAAAAGCTGACTATAACAGAAGGTTTGAAGGTATGTAGATAAAAGTACTAATAAGATTACCCTCTTATAGTAAGTGGAATGATTTTTTTTTTGGAGGTTATAAGTACCTCAAGTGATCAAAGCCTTATTCTGCACAGTTAACCTCAGGAGGGAAGTGTATGATGCTTGTTAATACCACTGTGAATAACCCTCTGATTGCCCAGACTTTATTTCCACTTGTCACTTGGGAGTATATAGTGATTTAATAGAAACTGATTACTCAGAAAAATAATCTTGGGTGAGATAAATGGGGAAATTATACAGAGACTGGGAAGGCAATATTTAGTCTTTTTTAAAAATTACTGAACTGATGTTTAGGTAATTACAAAAAAAAATATATAGAACTTTTCAACTTCACAATCACTGAAGAGCCTTGGTTAAACTCCTAATTGTAGTGGTTTCCTTAAAAGCATTGTTAAATGTCTATTTCTCAAGGAGGAACAATGTACCATGATATTGTGCAGTCACAGGGAGGCAGCTCAGACCTCTTTAGGACAATGTGGAAGTGATTGTCAGGAATAGATTCTTTTTTTTTTTAAAGAGAGAGAGAGAGAGAGAGAGAGAGAGAGAGAGAGTGTGTGTGTGTGTGTGAGAGAGAGAGAGAGAGAGAGAGAGAGAGAGAATTTTAATATTTATTTTTTAGTTTTCGGCGGACACATTTTTGATTTTTGTATGTGGTGCTGAGGATCAAACCCAGGCCACACGCATGCCAGACGAGCGCGCTACTGCTTTAGCCACATCCCCAGCCCCAGGAATAGATTCTTGATTGATTCTTAGTCTCAATGTCATGGAGATATAAAGGTAAACGACACTTCCCATGTTGGAAAGAGAGCTTGTGAAATGCAGTACATAGTAACTAGCCATTTCCATGAGGTCTCTAATTACTTTTAATATTCAAGTAAACTTTTTTTTTACCCTGTATGTCAATTATTGTGTAAAGTCCAGTGCACAGCCCTCAACACATTGGTGAATTCCCAAGATTTCTTCCCCTTCTGGTTTCCTCCTTCTACAGAAGACCAGTGTCTGTCTTTCAAATCTCTTAGATTCTTTCTGCCTCTGACATCCTAAACTTAAAACATAATAGCCTTTCCCTGGTTATTCCAAAATGCCCATGCACAAGTCAGTTAGGTGTAGAGAATTTTACTGAGGATTTGGGAGCTTCAGAGGAGAATCACAACATGTTGAACTTATTTCAGTCATTTCTGCCTCAAAACAATTTCCCATTTGCTATTTCATTTCAGATCCCAGTTTCTAATCACATCTTACACCTTCTCAAATTCTTTATTTTAAATAAATGACTGAAAGTAAATGAATTACATTGTCATATTAAAAAGCTTTAAAAAACAACAAAATAGTAATTAATACTTTCATTAAAAGTAAGGAGATATTGATAACAAAAATAGAATTTATGTCTAATTAATAAGTCCATAAAAGCACTCACTCTAATAAAAAAAATAAAGAAGATTCTCAAGATTCTATCCTATAAAGATACACACACAAAAAGTTATATACAACCAGAGATATGAAAATTTGTGCTGTATATGTGTAATAAGAATTGTAATGTATTCTGCTGTCATTTTTTTTACATCAATAAAAAAAAAAAGAAAAAAAGAAAGTACTGGGCCCAAATGGGTTCACAGGTGAATTCCAACAGAACTTCAAAGATCAGGTAACACTGATGCTACATAAATTTTTGTAAAATAATAGACAAATGAAAAAATATTTATATTACTTTGCAAAACAATTATAATATTCATATAGCCTGATGAACATAGAACAGTGAAAGAAAATTATGGAATAATACTACTTATAAATATGGACTTTAAAATCTTATGTTTGTTGCAAACCAACTCTTGCTTTGAAATCTAAACTCATTTTTATATAAGATTTTAAAAAACCATGTTATTTTATTATTTAAAAATATATTTCATATATTTACATAATTTTGACAATGATATATCTAAAAACAACATGATTTAAAGATATTTAAATATAACAAATTGAATGCATACTGTGCCTTTTAGTTTTTTCCTTAGAAAACAGTGGCTATTAATATGATCTTTGGGTTGTGTATCCTATGCTATCATGTACTGGCTCTGTGAACCTAGACAATTTTCTTAACCTCTGATGATTCAATTTTCTCATGCAATAAGGTTGGGCTCACTGTGGGGATGCTAGAAGATATTTCCTGGGGTTATATAAATAGTTAATGAATTAACCACATGTAAATAATACAGAGGAAAGCTTCAGATAATAATGAAAATTTAGTAAGCATTTGCCATTATTCTATCAGTTCCCAAATTTGGGCTACAAAAGGTCCCTGCCAACTCTTCTGCCTTCTTCTTTCTTTCCCTACTTGTCACAAAGTCTGTCAAGGTGCTAAATCCCTTTTGATATGAACTGTTTCTTTTTTGGGGGGTGTGTGTAACTGTAGATTGAACTTAGGGGCACTTGACCACTGAGCTATATCCCCAGCCCTATTTTGTATTTTATTTAGAGACAGGGTCTCACTGAGTTGCTTAGCACCTCACTTTTGCTGAGGCTGGCTTTGAACTTGTGATCCTCCTGACTCAGGCTCCTGAGTTGCTGGAATTACAGGCATGAACCACCACACCTGGCACTAAATGCTTCTTGATACAAGTTCATGGCTTTGGAACACCTTGGTATCAAAGACCTCAAAGTTCCTGGCTATAAGTACTGCTATGGATTGGACAAGCATTCCCCAAATGCCCATGTGCTAAAGGCATGGACCCCAAAACATGGCAGTCTATTGGAAGATAGAGGAGCCTTTATGAAATGGGATTAGTGAAAGCAAGATAGGTAATTGGGGCATGCCTATGAAGGGGATATTGGAACCTGGTCCCCTTTATTTTTCTTTCTTTGCTTCCCAGATACCAGAAAATGAATGGGCCTCTTCTGCTGCATACTCCTGCCATGATATGCTGAGCCACCACAGGCCCAAAGCAATAAGTTCAAGATTATGGACTGAAACTATGAGCCAAAATAAACCTTCCTCTTGTATGTTCTTTATTTTAAGTATTTTGTCCCAGTGACAGAAAGCTGAGTAAAACAAGCACAATAGTATAAGGATTTTTTGTTACTGTTTCTATGATTTCCTTCTCTTAGAACCTGATCATTCCCAGTTGTAATTCTTACAGATTCTTCTAATTATCCTTCTGCATGGATAAGGAGAAAAAAATCTATCTAGGGAACACTACTACTGATTATAAAAGAAAAAAAGAGAAATGGATGTCCTCAAGAAAAGTACATTGAATATTTAAATCCAATGACCTCTCCTAGTTGGCAGTGGCTTGTCTCTGCTTGCATAATTTCTGTTTTAAAAATTCTAAGCTTTAACTGAAACAGACCATTTTGAACTATAATACTTAACATGATAACATAATGTAAATTTAAGTTTTTTTCAAGCCTTTTTGCTAAGAATCTAAACATCTTTATTTTTAGACTCAAATGAGGCAATGGTTTCTCACCTCTCATTTTCTATCATGTAACCTAGATTTCTGGCCTTTGAAGTAGTCTGACATTCCTGCAATCATTCATCTTTTAAGTCCTCAGACCCCAACGTAGATCAGAGAATTTCCCATCATGCTCCCTGATGTGTTGCTGTGAAACCTAAGAGAAGGAAACAATCTCTCTCCCAGAATTATTCAACCTCAGGAAGAAGGCTATTTCTGGGATATGTGTTTATTTGCCACTGGGGTAGAATACAAAATACTGGTAACCACAGGACATCTACCAGTTTACCAGTGGGTCTTGCAGAGTTTCTTCTCTCCAACATTTTCTTCAGTAGTCAAAATTTCTAAGGATGGCACCTCACTTGTTCCCTTATTCCTCCTCACCTCTCGGAAGGCATTCCCCCAATCTAATGCTCTAAACCTTATTTGTCAATAGGTTATTCCACTGTGATACACCCAGAACTCATAGACACAAAAAAGAGGAAAAAAAAACCTTTTCATTTTCTTAGCTGATTTTACTACTAAAAATCAGTGGTACCTCAAAAATAAGCTTTTACCTTTGAAACAGCTTCTACTTAATGAAAAACTTTAACAAACCTTGTCTAATCCAAACTTCAGAAAAATATTTAGTGTATAGGTGGTGATAAGGTTATTATTCTTATTTAACAGATGAGCAAAAGGATGCTTAGGAAGATAATAGGTCAAGATAATAGGTCAAGTCTTGTGGTCAATTACTGACACAATTGGAAACTAGTTCATTTAATTAAAAAAAAATAACAGTTAAATGATCCCATTCTGGTCTTCAACATTTACATGTCTGAGATGTCTGTGGGGCTTCTTGAATTTCCAACACTAGTGAGAATAATTCATGCTAACAGAATTCACACTAATACTCACACAAAACTAGGTGTTATTCATTTCTGGGGAAGGAGGGATCAGACCTGTCCTGAACTGCTAGATGCTCTTCAGCCATATGGGTCAATCATAGCATTCCATGAGTAAGTTTGTAAAGGACTTTTTATGCCTCTTGCTATGATTTGAATATGGGCTTTCCCTTATAAAACTCATATTATAATTTAATCTTCCTTGTGAGACATGAGAAGTTGGGACTAGGTGAGACCCTTAAGAGTTAGTTAGTGATATGTCCCATAAATTGGTATAGAATCTGAGTATCTTTATTTTTAGAACCAAATGAGGCAGGGGTTTCCTCCTTTTCTTTTTTTCCATCATTTAATTCAGTTTTATGGCCTAATTTTTCTTCCTGTAATTAATAAATAAAGGAATAATGGTAAATCTTGAGGGTGTAGGTGTTACTAGGGGTCAGGCATTGATTTTTTTTTCTGGCCAATCCCTATCAGCTACTCAATTGCTTGATATCTTTAATATACATTTTCAACTGAATTAGAAAAGATTGGATATAAAATTCATGGTGATGACATGGCACTAATTTAATGGCCTCACAGAGACTAAAACTTATGAATTTGCTGTCATGAATACTCATACAAATCATCAAGTCCCATCTGGTTGTCACCCTCCATATGCAGCTGCTTGTCTCTAAAATGAGTCCTCTGAATTTCTGTCCTAATTTCCAGAGACAATTGTGACTATAGCACAAAGTCTGGTCTTCTGCCACCTCCAACCTCCTACCCAGAATTTAGGAACTTACCATATGATCTTCTGCTATCATTGTTTCTAATGCCCTGGTGGCCATCCTTCCCCAAATTCTCATGGTTGCATGTCTGTCCTGGACCTTGTTCAGAGAACATTTTAACCCCTCTGAATGCTCATGAGCCTCAGACTTGCTGTTATCAGTTCTTTCTCAGCAATCAGCCCTCAAATTCAACATGGTTTCAGAGGCCCTATTCCTTGTGAAGGTAATTCCTTGATGCTGATGCTTTGAGCTTCAAATCTCACCTGTACTGTGTGCTACATCATCCTTTCCAGTTCATCTTGAGCTCTACTTGGCTGATTTCTACCAGATCCAACATTGGCATACCTATTTGGACACCATCCTTATTTAACCAGGTAAAATTTTTTATGTGTATCAACAGCTTTCCACTTCTCAATTGAGAAATTCTAGTCAAAGTATTTTACTGTTCCACCAAGACCTACTTTAAATGTCAATGCTGATAAATTACAAGATATGATCTAATAAAATAAGGTAAGACCACATTATTAGGTCTTAAACCACTACCGTTATTTTTCTGAAAGAACACATGACCCCCATGATCCTAAACTACCTCAGTCATGCACTAAGTTGTAAGGCATTACACCTTTCTTTTTTTCTGGGAGGAATTGAGGTGGAAAGAGTGTGCAGGTACATGGTAATGGTCTGGCTTTCTATACCAGATATAAGATACTACATTTTCTCCTTGTTTAACACCTTCAAAGTCAAACATTTAATCTCAAAGAAGCTGCTAGCTTCATTGATCATCTACACAGGAAAAGCATCTATGAAGAATGAATAATGGAGCAAGGACTTGCATGAGTGACAGAAGGCAATACATAAATCAATATTTGACAAAACACTAATGACAATCTAATAATAGGTCATCAAAATTAGTATCTTCTTCACAAATTCCAAAAATTACCCAATAAAAGGAGGAAGTGTTAGCTGTCTTTATCACTTCTTAGAAAACAATTTCACACTAGAATAAACAAAGAGAAATGAAAATGACAAATTCATTATATTACTCAGTTCTTAGCCTAAGTTATTACATTAAAAAAGAAAAAGCAGAGAGAAAGGAAGGAAGGAAATTGATTTCATAAAGACTATAGCTAGCCCATTTAACAAAACTAGAAAAAAGAGTTCTGATAGTGGGAAGTTAATTCTGATAAACGATATCACTACATGAAAAATACCCAATGTGAATCCTTTTCTCAGCTGCAGACTTACAACAGATAGATAATAGCCAGTTTGGTTATACTTAGTGAGCAACAGACAGAAAAAATCTGCAGACAAATATTACAGGGAGGGAAGATATATTGGCATCTAGGGGATGGTTTTAAAATATAGGAGGAAAATATAAAAACACAGAGTTATTTTTCAATGAAAGCATCCCATTTTCTCCATGAACTTGTTAATTCACTGTGTCAGCATTCTGGGTAGCAACATGAAAGACAGTTGGCTCTCAGAAGTGAATAAAGATAAGAGAAGATGTGTTTGTTTCTCAAAAATAAGGCTGGATTTTTTTTTTGTTTCTCAAAAATATGGCTGAATTGTTTCTCATTTTTCTCTGCTGGATGGTTGAGCTCTCTGCATTCATGCTAAATAACTCAAAAGATAAAAATAAAATTCTTTTATCTTAATGTGATTGAGCTTTTAAACACTAGGTGGGAAAAATAAAAACCCATTGGCGGCTGAAAATAAAAGTCATGTTGGCTTCACAGAACACTGGACATTCTGGTCATGACAGTTAACTGGAGCATTAGGAATAGGTACGACAGTATTCATAGCATAGCGGGGTTGGAAATGAAGTAGTATGCTTTCATGGTGTAAGTGTCCTCCAGACATGATGATGCAGAATGGAAACATCATGGATGCAGTATTTTCCTTAGAAAGCATCCAAGATTCTTAGACATAGTTTATACTCTGTAATCCTTGGATGCTTTATAATATATTGCTCTCATTTCTCTCTTTTCAGGGACATACCAGAGATGTGTTCTAAGAATCAATGATGTGTTCAGTCAATTAAAGATCTCTTTAAGCATTTAACCAGGTTTTTCAGATGATTTTAAGGATTACACCAACTGCTGGTCTAACAAACAGCAAGAACTTTTCTAAAGAGGGAAAATTTATCAATGCAAACAAAGTCAATTTATTGACCAATGATATTAAAATGGGTTTTGTTTGTTTGAACTAGATTCTAGATTCTAAATTCTATGGGAACTTCTGTTGATCAGGGACAGTGAGCACAAAGATCAACTTAAAGCCTAGATCATTTTGTGTGCCATAGTTTTGGGTGATAGTGCATATTCCCAGTAAAACTAAGGAAAGACCTGTTTCCTTCAAGATAGATAGCCAATTGAATAAAACTGGCCCAGGTGGAGAGTAGGCAGGTGGAACAAGGTGAAGGGCTTCATCTTATGGGATGTGAGAGCGAAACTATCACACCCAAGTCAAAACAACAATAATAATAATAATTAAAACAAGAAAATTCAAGGACATGGCAATTATTTTTGAAATTACTCTCTTATGTAATAGAAAGACTTAATTTGCTTTATGTACACATTACAAGGCAGTAGTTGCACTTTAGCATGGACATCCTCCTAAATATGCACATATGTGGCTAATAAATGAGTCCTTCAGGAGGGACTCAAGATGCCTGTGGCTTTGATACCAGATTTGAACTGCTTTGTGCACTTTGAGAGAACTAAATAAGTAAAGTATAAAACAATAGTTCTTTCTCACAAATGAAAAATCACATTGCACAGGAGTATAAGGCCTGAAAGAAAGTATTCTCTCTGGAGTCTTACTCTGGCCAGTGGCACAGGGTGGGAATAGAGCAAAAGTGTCTCATAAAGATAAGGAGATAAATTGGAATTAAGCAAGACTAAGACTGCTAGAATTTTCAGGGCAATATCATCTGGGATAACATCAAGAAATTTGATATAGCAATATCTAGTGGGTCCCACACTATGGTGTATTATATTCAACTTGCCAAAAAACTGTGATAAAGAGAAAATCTTAGAAATCAGCTGGACAGGCTCATTCTAGGTAGAGAAAAATATTAGAATTTTTGTAGATTACTAACAGAAATAACACAAGTCTGAAAATAATGGGATTACAAACATTTACATTACTTAAAGAAAGTAAATGTCACCCCGGAATTCTATATCTAGCAAAATGATTCTACAAAATTGAAGGCAAAAGTGTTCTGAGAAAATGTGTTGCTATGTACTAGTTGAAGTTTTTTGGACTAAATGATATTATATTTGATGTTAAATGTATGTACAAGAATATAGTGAAAATATACACATATGAAATAATGAAAAAGAAGATAAAGTTTTATTTTAATATTTCTAAAAAATCACAAATAATTCATTTCAACCAAATAACAACAATGGAGGGAGGGTCTTGAAAATGACTGAATGAAACTAGGTAGTTATTCTGGATCTCCCATGACCCAGAAAGGAGGCAGTAAAGGAAAAACGGATCTGAGAGGGGGTGACAGAATAAATGCTCTAAGACCCAATATTACAAAGTCTAAGACCTTGAAGAGATTTGAATATTGGTATGGGAGTAAAAAAATAAGCAGAGTTTCCCAACCCCACACCCAGACCAGGTGGCAGAAGTTGGGGGCTGGGGTGGGGGGCACCAATACAGAGTAAAAATAGAAGAATATATATGAAAATTCAGTTTATATAAAATAATTAGAAAAAAATAAAAATAATTATATAGACCCATATACATATGAATAATCTGAAAGTTATAAACTAAATTTTCAAAAAATGGAACAGAAAAGCACATAATGTCAGCCCATAACAATATTTGAGAAGAAAAGCAGAAAAATTAAAAGGTGATGGGAAAAGCAGTGTTCTTGAAGCATATCAAGCACTATAAAACCAAATTGTCAATAGAAAGTCTTCTGGATTCCACAGTCATTTTGTGGAGGTCACAGCTGAGGAATCATTCCTATTAATCAACCTGGAATCTCCCTACCTCTAGACAGTAACAAATTAAATCAGAAGGAGCACTCCTGCAATGGGTGAGTGATATGACACTGTTTGGACAGTAGATGGACCCTGCCTCATTCACGATCAGCAGAAAGAGTCGGCACACATTGTTCACAATCTGAGGCAGTGGAAAATAGAACCAAAGGGAACCAGCTGAATCCATTTACTCAGCAGTAAAGACAGTACCTCAGAGAACTGCTGTAGGCCAGAGGGAATGTTTATACACCACAGATCATTCACAGAAAATCCACCCCCAGAGAACTTGTGCTTTTAGACAGCAAGCAGATTCTATGAAAGTTCAGATTTCATACCATGAAAAGGACCCTGTAGAGAGGAGCAAGTATACATTGACCCACAGTGAAAGGCCAAAGTGCTACATCCTTAACTCCTGCACACAATAGAAACAAACAACAGACAAAACACCACACCCTCCTAGCAGTCAGCCACACATCTCTGAGCTGACAAACCAGAACTGGCTGGTGGGAGGTTTTACAGATGATAGAAAAAATGGCTCCTGTACTCCAGTACTGCTAAGAGAATCCAAAGCCAAGAACGATGGATATCTTCTTAATGTCTCAAATCCTAATGAAATCTAAACCAAGATTCAACAAGAACTTTCTTCACCTTGGCATGGTTTACTATAAATAATTCTAACATCAAATTTGGTCATATAAATTACTCTTTATCTTGATTGTTGGTTGTTGCCCCAGTAGTTAACATTGTACCTTCAAACCGTTTGCACATATTTCTTCTAATGGCTTTAAGCATTGTTTGGAATCATTATCCCTATATTTGCTCTCCAAGCCTTAATTTATATTTGTTCTTGCTACTCCCATTCTTCTTCTTACATTATCTGCTACTATCTCAAATACACCATATCCACCTTTTTTCTCCTTTTTACCTTGGAGTGTATTATTATTTTCTATCTTCCTTTTTTATCATTCTCTTTATTTTGCCTATTTATTCTTGACTCTTTCAACCCCCATATAATTTTTATAGTAATTTTATATAATTCTATAGTAATTTTATCACACTTGATAACTAATTTTTCAATCTATCCCATAACTTTATTACAAGTTTACAAGTTTATACCTGAATTAGAGGAACTATAGAGAACAACATCAATACATTTTTCACTTTTCAAAAGGTTGAATAGTATGTGGTTTGACTCTGAAGTGATTATACCAAGTAGCCTTCAGAGGCTTCTTTCAAAGTTGTCCTAATACTTCAATTACAAGAGGCCACAGATTGAGTTAAAGAATCAGTACTTAGCCCAGTGGCATAAGTACTGGGTAGCATATGCCTGTAATTCCAGCAACTTGGGATGCTGAAGCAAGAGGATTACAAGTTAAAAGCCAGCCTCAGCAATTTAGTGAAGCCCTAAAAATCTTAGCAAGACCTTGTCTTAAAACAAAAAATAATAACAGGGGTTGGTTGTGGCTCAGCTGTAGAGGACTTTCCTAGCACGTGTGAGGCCCTGGGTTGGATACTCAGCACCACATAAAAAATAAACAAACAAAATAAAGGTATTGTGTCCAACTATAACTAAAAAATAAAATATTTTTAAAAATAAAATAAAATAAATAAAAACAAGTGGGTATGTGTCTTAGGCACCCTTGGCTTCAATCTCTTGTTCAGAAGAAAGAAAGAAAGAAAGAAAGAAAGAAAGAAAGAAAGAAAGAAAGAAAGAAAGGGAGAAAGAAAGAAACCATATATAGATATTTGCCCAACCTAGGGCTCTTAAGAGAAGTAAACTCACAAAAATAATACTTTGTTTAAAAGAAGAAGTAGGGCTGGGGATATAGCTCAGTTGGTAGAGTGCTTGCCTTGCATGCACAAGGCCCTGGATTCAATCCCCAGCACCAAAAAAAGAAGAAGAAGAAGAAGAAGAAGAAGAAGAAGAAGAAGAAGAAGAAGCAATAACCATCCCAACAGATGTGTAGACAAACAAGCAATATGGAAAGGTAAGGGAGAAAACTATCCCAAACAGCCTGTAACATTTCAATAACTTCAACATCACAGGGAAGGAAATGACAGAGAAAGAATTTAGCAATTTCATTGTTAAAATGTCCATTGAGAAGCTGGGGCTGTAGCTCAGTGGTAGAGCACTTGCCTCGCACATGTGAGATTCTGTGTTCAATCCTCAGCACCACATAGAAAGAAGGAAAGAAAGAAAGAAAGAAAGAAAGAAAGAAAGAAAGAAAGAAAGGAAGCCAGACATTGTGTCCATCTACAACTAAAAAAAATTTAAAATAAATTTCCTATAAGCTAAGTGAAATTAGGGAGAAATATAGGAAGTGTAAGAGCACTTTAATAAAGAGAGAAATTCTGGGTTTAAAAAAAAAAAGAGTCTTGGAAATGAATGACTCAATAACCCCAATTAAAAATTCAATGGAATGCATCACCAATAGATTAGAACACATTTAAGATAACTTTTCAGGCCTTGAAGACAAAGTGTATAATCTTGAAAATAAATTTGAAGATAAAGAAAAGTTGTTAAGAGAACATAACCAGAATATTTAAGAAATATGGGTTAACATAAAGAAAAAAAATTTAAGAATCATTGGGGTAGATTAAGCCTCCATAATACAAACTAAAGGGATGCACAATATTTTCAATGAAACAATATTAGAACATTTCCTCAGGAATTAAATGGAAATTCAAATACAAGAGGCAAATAGAACTCCAAATAGACAAAATCAGAATATGTCTACTCCAATTTAAATTTCAACTGATTTCTCAACTAAGACTTTAAAAGCCAGGAGAACTTGTGAAAACAGATATCTGAAAGAACTGAAACTCTGAAAGAAAATGAGATAACTTAATCTAGCAAAATTATTCTCCAGAATTGGTGATAAAATAAAAACTTTCCATGACAACCAGAAAAAAAGATTCATAATCACAAACACTGAACTACAAAATATACTCAATGAAATATTTCATGAAAAAGGAAAAATGAAATTGAAAACCAGCATAGGAAAGAATTACATTATAATAATGGTGAATTAAAGGAGGACCAAATTCAAATTAAACATTAGAATTGAATAAAAATGGCAAGTAATAAAAATCATTTTTCTATTGATTGTAAGTGGTCTACCATCTTCAGTTAGAAGATAGATTAACAGATTGGATTATAAAACAATATCCAGGATTATGTTGTCTGAAAGGAACACAGCTTACAGACAAAAATATCACAGACTGAAGGAGAAAAAAATGGAAAATGTTGTATCATGCAAACGGGACCCCAAATTAAGCAGAAGTAGCTGTTCTCATGTCAGGTAAAATGGACTTCAGGCCAAAATTAATCAGAAGAGACAAAGAAATTTACTTCATACTGGTTAACAGAACATCCAAGAATAAGAAATAATAATTATAAAATATTGTGCCCCCACAAATGGTGCATCTATGTACATAAAACAAACTCTTCTCCATATTAAGAATCACATAAACCAAAATACAGTAATACTGGGTGATTTTAAAAAGGCCTCTCTCACTTTTAGATAGATCATTCAGATATACCATAAATAAAGATTCTTCAGAACTAGAAAACAATATTAATCACATGGACCTAACAGAGTCTATAGACTATTTCATCCTTCAAGAACTGAATTCACTTTCTTCTCAGTAGTGCAAGAAATATTTTCTAAAATAGTTTATATTTTGTATCACAAAGCAAATCTTAGAAAATGCAACAAATAAAAATTTAGAGAAAATAATTTGCACCATATAACATCATAATGTAGTAAAATTATAAATCAACAACAAGATGAAAAATGAAATCATTCTAACACCTAGAGACTATATATTATACTTGAAAAAATTATTTGCTCTAATTAGTTATAAATACAGAATGTATTTTGAAACATCAAAATGAAAACATTTTTTCAAGTTTGTTGATTGATTGTATTTCTTCTTTTGTGAAGCATCTGTTCAGTTCCTTAGCCCATTTATTGATTGGGTTATTTATTTATTTATTTATTTGGGGGGTATTAAGTGTTTTGAGTTCTTTATATATCCTTTATATATCCTATCTAACGTGCATGAAGTAAAGATTTTCTCCTATTCTGTAGATTCTCTCTTTATGTTATTAATTATTTCCTTTGCTGATAAGAAGCTTTATAATTCAACCAATTTATTGATTCTTGATTTTACACCTTACACTTTAAGAGTATCATTAAGGAAGTCAGTTATTAAGCTAACATGGTGATTTGGGTTTAAACTTTATTCTATTAGGCACAATGTCTCTGTTCTTTTGTGCAGGGTGAGAAATAGGGGTTGAATTTCATTTTTCTATGTGTGAATTTCCAGTTTTCCTAGTACCATTTGTTGAATACGCTATCTTTTCTTCAATGTACATTTATGGCACTTTTGTCTAGTATGAGATAATTCTAAGTGATGAATGAATAGTAGACAAAACCAGTGGAGAAATTAAAAATATATTTAAAACAAATGAAAATAGTTATACAACATATCAAAATCTCTGGAAAAATACGAAGGCAGTTCTAAGAGGAAAGTTTATAGCACTAAGTTAATAAATTAAAAAATAAAAATAAAAAGATACCAAAAAATAATATTGTACCTTAAGGCCATAGAAAAAGAATTAAAATACAATATTAAAATCAATACAAGAAGGAAATAACTAAGATCAGAGCTGAAATCAGTGAAATTAAGAATAAAACTACAAACAGAGAGCCTCATAATGGGAAAAAAAAATTTTAAATACTTTTTTTAGTTATCAATGGACAATATATCTATCTATCTATCTATCTATCTATCTACCTATTTATTTATTTTTATGTAGTGCTGAGATTCAAGCCCAGTGCCTCATGTACCATTGAGCTACAACTCCAGTCCTGGGGAAAAATCTCTACCACCCTCACCTCAGATAAAGCATTAATCTCCAAGATATACAAAGAACTCAAAAAGCTCAACACACACACACACACACACACACACACACACACACACAATAACCCAATTAATAAATGGGCAAAAGAATTGAATAGGCAATTCACAGAGGAAAAAATACAAATGGTCAACAAATAAATGAAAAAATGTTCAACATTTCTAGCGAATAGAGAAATGTAAATTAAAACTATACTGAGATTCCATCTCACTCCGGTCAAAAATGGCAATTATCAAGAATACAAGTAATAAATGTTGGTGAAGATGTGGGGGGAAAGGTACACTCATATATTGCTGGTGGGACTGCAAATTGGTGCAATCACTCTGGAAAGTAGTATAAAAAATTCTTTCAGAAAACTTGAAATGGAACCACCATTTGACCCAATTATCCCACTCCTCTGCCTATACCCAAAGGACTTAAAATCAGTGTCCTATAGCGATACAGCCACATCAATGTTTATAGCAGTTCAAATCACAGAAGCCAAGCTATGGAACTGAACTATGTACTCTTCAACAGATAAATGGGTAAAGAAAATGTATATATACCCAATGGAATATTACTCAGATTTAAAGAATAATTAAATTATGGCATTTGCTGGTAAATGGATGGAACTGGAGACTTCATGGTAAGTTAAATAAGCCAGTCCCGAAAAACCAAAGGTTGAATGTTCTCTCTGATATATGGACGCTGACTCATAACAAAGGATAACAGGGAGAAGAAGTACAGCAGTTAATTAGATTAGATAAAGGAAAATGAAGGGAAAGAAGGGGGATTGGGAATAGGACAGTAGAATGAATCAGACATAACTTTTCTATGTTCATGTATAAATGCACAACTAGTGTAAACCCACATCATGTTCAACCACAAGAATGTGATCAAAATTGTAGTGGGTTATACCCCATGTATGTATAACATGTCAAAATACACCCTACTGCATGTATATGTAAAAATAACAAATGAAAAAAAAAGAATAACACAAAGAATCAACTCAACAAAGTGTTGGTTTTTTGAAAGGATAAAAAAGTTTGATAAACACCAAGCTAATAAAAATAGAAAACTAAAATTAACAAAATTAGACATCTAAAAGAAACATGACCATAGACACTACTGAAATAAAGAGGATCATCAGAACCTATCTTGGTAAACTATATACTCCAATAAACCAAAAAACCTTGAAGATATTGAGAAATTCCTAGAGATATATGAACTTCCCCAGTTGAACCGTAAAAATATGGAAAATAAAAGCAGATGAATAACAAGTAATAAAGCAAATATCAAAAGCCTTCTAACAAACAAAGTCCTAGGACCAGAAGGATTCTCGGCTGAGTTCTATGAGACCTTTAAAGGAAAAACTAATACAAATCCTCCTCAAATTATTTCATGAAATAGAAAAGGAGGAAACATCGCCATATATACTCTGAAAAGTAGTATAAAAATTCTTTCAGAAAGCTTGAAATGGAACCACCATTTGACCCAGTTATCCCACTCCTCAGCCTATATCCAAAGGACTTAAAATAATTCTATGAAGCTAGCATCAGCCTGATAACAAAAAACAAGGAAAGGCATATAAAGTAAATAAAATTTCAGTCAAATACTCTTGATGAATTTAGATAAAAAAAAATTAATAAAACATTGGCAAACCACATTAAGAAACTATTCCTGCCCCTACATCATTAGCCTAACTTTGCCTTCCTTATTTTTAGTCCATTATAAAACTTATTAAAAAGTAGTATATATTTTTGTATTGTAGTAATTTTGATGTCATTTATTTTTCTGCTTTTAATAGTAACATTCATTGTTTCATTAGAATTGAATTTTCATAACTTGTTATATTGATGATGGATGAATAAATTTAAACCAATAATAAAAAAACACATTAAAAAGATAAGACACCAAAAATGGGAGTTCATAACCCACTTGAATCAAAGTGTGAAATATGATATATCAAGAAATTTGTAATGTTTTGAACAACCAACAATAAAAAAATTAAAAAAAAAAAGGTAAGACACCATAATCAAGTAGATTTCATCCCCAGGGATGCCTGGTTGGCTCAACATAAACAAATCAATGAATGTAATTCACTATATAAATAGAATAAAGACAAGTATCACATGATTATCTCAATAGATGCAGAAAGAGTTTGACAAAGTCCAGTATTCATTCATGTTTAAAACACCAGAGAAACTAGGAATAAAAGAATCTTACCTCAACATTGTAAAGGCTATGTATGACAAACCCAAAGCTAACATTATACTGAAAAGACAAAAACTGAAGGCATTTCCTCTAAAAACATGAACAAGACAAGGAAGCCCATTTTCACCATTGCTGTTCAACATAGTCCTTGAAACTGTAGCTAGAGCGAACAATAGAAAGAAATTAAAGAGATACAAATAAGAAAAGAAGTACTCAAATTATCTCTGTTTTCTGATGACACGATTTTGTATTTAGAAGACCCAAAAACTTCACCCAAATATTTCTAGAGTTGATAGGCTAATTTATAAAGTAACACAATATAAGAACATACATAAATCAATTGCCTTCCATTTACAATAACCTCAAAATAAAATACTTGAGTGATAATCTAATGAAGGATGTGAAGGACCTCTACAGTAAAAACTACAGAATACTGAAGAAAACAACTGAAAACTTTAAAAGGTAGATACACCTTCCATGTTCTTCTTAGGCAGAAATAATATGATTAAAATGGCCAACTATCCAAAACTTTGTATAGATTCAGGAAAATCTCCATAAAAAATCCAATGACATTTTATAGAACTATAAAAAGCAGTTCTAATATTAATTTGGAAAAAATAAGATAGCCAGAATATTCAAAGCAATTCTTTAAAAAGTAGAGCAAAAGATATCACACTACTTGATCTCAAATTATACTATAGAGTTATAGTACTGGTACCAAACAGGCATGAAAATCTATGAAATAGAACAGAAAGACACAGAGACAAACCTACACAAATACAGTTACCTGATACTACAGAAAGGTGCCAGAAAACACATGTTGGAGAAAATATAGCATGTTCAACAAATGGTGCTGGAGAAACTGAAAATTCATATGTAGAAAAATAAAATTTGACACCTATCTCTCACCTTGCAACAGCTCACTTCAAAGTGGAGCAAAGGTCTAGGGATTAAACCAGAAAACCTGCAACTACTAGAAGAACATGTAGGTCCAACAAAAGAGCACAGGAACTGACTTTCTTAACAATACTTTTAAGTACAAGAAATATATATTTTTTAAAATCAGTAAGTGGGACAGTATCAAATTAAAAACTTCTGCTCAGCAAAAGAAAAAATAAGTGCATGAAGAGAGAGTCTACAGGATGGGAGAATATCTTTGCACCTGCTCCTCAGAGCAAAATATCTGAGAACTCAAAAAACTAAACCAAAACAACAAATAACCCAATCAATAAGTGAGCAAAGAACTAAACAGACACTTTTCAAAGGAATCTGTTCTAAAGAACAGATTATATTCCATGCATTTATAATTATCTCAAAATGAATCTTAATGTTGTGTGTAACAAAAATAATAAACAAAAAACAAATATATATGGAGTTTGTAACACATACAAAAATCATGAATAATACTACTAATAAAGACATTCAAGAAGAATCAAAATAAAATGTCATAATGCACGAATGTTTTACATGAAGTGATTTATTTAAAATTTTACCACTAAGTTTGAAAAATAAATTTAGTATACCAAGGCTGCCCTAAAGAAATAGAAAGAATATATATATATATATATATATATATATATATATATATATATATAT
>NW_026000243.1:11954718-11976167 GCF_001458135.2 Marmota marmota marmota | reverse complement strand
TGTATAAGAGACAGATATATATGACTATTTAGGAATAAATAATGATACAAAACTATTCCAGTATAATACAGAGAGACTTTGTATTTTTTTAGTGGATACGTAGAAAAACATTCTTACCAAACTTGCAATAAAAACATCCACTGGAATATTGAGTTTGCAAAGGTGAATGTCCTGGCCATAGTTTAGAGATAAAGAAACTTCTTCAGGTAAAAACAAGACACAAGAATGATGTGATGTGACAGCAGTGAGAATAGTTAATATTGTGTCATAGTTGAATTGCTGCAGGTGTTTCATGCTCTGACAAGAGTGGATGAAGTCCTTGTGATCTCAAATATAGATAGAGTCAAGATATTTATTTATATATTTCATATAGAGATATTTATTTTTGCAGGTATTTTCTCTGTGAATCCAACTGGATACCTACAGAATAGATTGGAAAGACCTGACATAAACCAGACTGGGGGAAGAGAGTGGCGACTCTAGGAAGAGCAAGAAACTACTCAAATGTGGCTATGGACTCTCCTTTGTGTTCTTCCAACAATCCATCTACTTCACTTCAGTTATCAAAATTATTGACATGAAATTACTCATAATGCATTATTATTAATATTTTAACATGTAGAAGATCCAAAGAATTCTAAATCATTTTTTCCTTCTAACTTTGGGTTTACCTTAATTTTGGCATCTTAGAAGTGTCTAGTTTTATCTTTTCTAAGATAAACACACAGGTAGATACATGGCTATTAAACATAATTTTAAGTGCTTGGCCCAAATTTTTAAATGTTATGTTTTACTTTTCATTCAATTTGTAACATCTTTTGTATTGAGAAAAAAGGTAAAAATATACCCTCTCACCTCTTCTATTGTACTGAAGTCCTAGCCTGTTCATTTGGGCAAGACACAAAAGAAAAATATAGACATAGAAATTCTAAAGTAACAAGTAAAACTGTCTTTATTCAAGGAAAATTGTATTGCTTTATTAAGGCAAGGGAATCTACAAAAAAAAAAAAAAAAGGATATACAAAATAAGTTCCAGGAGTCTCCTACTTCTTGTTCTGGGGAGACTTATTTGCCTTGGACTGGCTCAGTGTATAGGGACTAAAATCACATACTTTAGCAGAACAAATCCAAAGAATGATTTTTGGGCTCCAAGTTCTCTCTATCTTTTTGCTTCATCACTCATGGCAGGAAGAATGTATCCAACTCATACACCCAGGAAGTTCTCAATATCTATATAATGAGGGAAAAGGGACACCAAGGTCCAGAGACTACACAAGTGTGAAAAATTAATTTGAAGACAGGGAATGAGGTAGACCAGAAAGGAAAATAATGAAGTGGGGAACAAAAAAACACAAAAGAGGAAGAGAGGGGCTATGAAGGGGGGAGGAGAGAGAGAGAGAGAGAGAGAGAGAGAGAGAATACTAAAAGCTAATTCTTTGATAAGATCAATTATCTTTCATCAAAAATTCATCAAGCTGATAAGAGTCATGAATTACCAATATAAGAAAGACGTGAGCTGCCATTTGTGCTGATTACAGAGAATAAAATGATAATGATGAAATGTTGTGAACAGCTTTTTGGCCATGAATTTAAAAACTTAGATAAAACAGACAAATTCCTTGAAAGATGAAAGCTATCAAAGTTAATGTGAGAACAATTTCATACTTAGAATATGTCTATAACTACCTAAGAAGTTGAATTTGTATTTAAAAATATTCTTATGAAGAAAATTGACAGTGTAGGTAACTTGATTAGTGAATTCTGTGAAATACTTAAAAAGAACAAAAAATTGTCACAACTACTTCCCCAAAATTGAAAAGTATAGACTATTTTCCAATAAATTTTTTGAAGTGAGAATCACCTTCCTATAAAAATTATGCTAAGATATTACAAGAAAATAAAATTAAAACCCAATATCCTACATAAACACAGATGCAAAGATTCTAAATAAAATAATCAAATTGAACCCAACAATATGTAAAGAAAAAATAATGCATCACTACCTGTTCAAGTTTACCCTAGAAATGCAAAGTTTTTAGCATTATATTCTTTAAAAAAAAATTAACTTAGATTATCCCCTTATTTCTGACAGGGACACTTTGTATCTTTGGAATTTCCTGACTAATGAGTCGTTTTTATTCCTGAGGCCCTTGGATCACACATGAGTTTATGCTAAGAGATGAGTAAGGACGATGCTATTCACCAGAAAGAGGATGGATGTGAGTAGAAAGTTGGGGTGTTAAGACAGCCTTACCTCTGGGAAAGGAGGGAAGCTGGAGATAGAGTTAAATTACCTGGCTGAAAACTCAATCAATCATACCTGCATAATAAAACCAAAAATAAAACTATGGAACTGAAGCTTAGTGAAGCTTCCTGGTTAGTGAACAAAATGTTGTGCCAGGACAGTGACATGCCAGGATTCCATAGGAAAAAAACATGGACCCTTTGTGTTAAGAACCATGTCAGGGGGAGTATTCAAGATGGTGAACTAGAGGGATGCTGCATTCCTTGTCACTCTGTGACTCAAGATTCAAGCAAGAAAACATTGTTTTCTGTTAGAGGGCCCTCATTGCACACCCATCCCCCGCCGTTTGTCCCCTACGGTCACCAGCCCTTTGCCAACACATTAATACTTGTTTGACTTTAACACATCTCTTTCACCATTGGATAGATCTTCCAAATAAACACTACACAAACAAACTATAGAAGAAAATACTACAAGCAATAATTTAAACTTAATGGATATATAAAGAGCATTTTATCCATCTTTGAGTAAATAAATACACTTTCTTCTAAGCGGCACATGGGTCCTTCTCTAAAATAGATCATATGTTATGCCAAAAAGCAACCTTTAGCAAATTAAAAAAAAAAAACAGAAATATTGCCCTGCGTTCTATCATATCATAGCAGAATAAAACTAGAAATAAATGAAATAATTGAAAAAAAAGAATCCACTCCAACACCTGGAGATTAAATAACATGCTATTGAATGATGAATGGATAGCAGAAGAAATCAGGGATGAAAGAAAAAAATACTTAGAGGTAAATGAGAACACCGATACAACATACCAATATCTGGGAAAATATGAAGGCAGAGCTAAAAGGAAAGTTCATTGCATTGAGCTCATTCATTAAAAGAATAAAAAGTCAACAAATAAATGACTTAATATTATGTCTCAATGCTCTAGAAAAAGAACAAATAAACACCAAAAACAGTAGAAAAGAGGAAATAGTTAAAATCTGAGCTGAAATCAATGAAATTGAAACAAAAGAAACAATTCAAAAAATGGCAAAGCAAAAATTGGGGTTTTTGAAAAAATAAATAAAATTGATAAACCCTTAGCTACACTAATGAAGAGGAAGAGAGAGAAAAGTGAAATTACTAAAATTTGTGATGACAAAGGAAATATCACGACAGACAATACTAAAATACAGAACTTAAGTAAAAACTATTTTGAAAATTTATACTCCAATAAAAAAGAAAATATCAAACGCATTGACAAATTTCTAGAGAAATAAGAACCACACAAACTGAATCAAGAGAATATACATAAATTAAGCATATCAATCACAAGGAAAGAAATAGAAGACACCACCAAAATCCTACCAACCATGAAAAGCCCAGGACCAGACAGATTCTCAGAGGAGTTCTAGAAGACTTTCAAAGAATTAACACCAATACTCTTCAAAATATTCCATGAAATAGGGAAGGAGGGAATTCTTCCAAACTCATTATATGAGGTTAGAATCATCCTGACACCAAAACTAGATAAAGACACATCAAGGAAAGAAGATTTCAGGCCAATATACCTGATAAACATAGACACAAAATTCTCAATAAAATTCTGGCAAATTGCATAAAAAAATATTAAAATGCTAGTGTACCATGATCAAGTTGGATTTGTTACAGGGATGAAAGGTTTGTTCAACTTACAGAAATCAAGAAACATAATGCATCACATCAATAGATTTAAATACAAGAATCATATGATCATCACAAAAAAATGCAGAAAAAGCATTTGACAAAACACAGCACTGTTTGATGTTCAAAACACTAGAAAAACTAGGGATAGTAGAAACATAATTCAACACTGTAAAAGCTATCTATGCTAAGCATAAGGCCAACATCATTTTAAATGGAGAAAATTTAAAAGCATTCTCCCTAAAAACTGGAACTAAACAGAGATGTCCTCTTTCACCACTTTTATTGAACATAGTCCTGGAAACTCCAGCCAGAGCAATTAGACAAAATAAATTAAAGGGATATGAATAGGAAAATGAGAACTCAAACTATCACTATTTGTCAATAGCAGGATTATATATTTAGAAGATCCAAAAAAATCCACCAGAAAAGTCCTAGAGCTAATAAAGGAATTCAGCAAAGTAGCAGGATATAAAATTAAGATCCATAGATCCAATGAATTTTTATACATCAGTGATGGATCTGGTGAAAGGGAAATTAATAAAACTACCCCATTCACAATAGCCTCAAAAAATAAAATATTTATGAATCAATCTAACAAAAGAGGTGAAAGACATCTACAAAGAAAACTACAGAATGCTAATGAAAGAAATTGAAGAAGACCTTGGAAGATGGAAAGATCTCCCATGTTCTTGGATAGGCAGAATTAATATTATCAAAATGGCCATGGCCATACTACAAAAAGTGCTATACGGATTTAATGCAATTCCTATTGAAATCCCAATGACATGCTTCATTGAGCTAGATAAAGCAATCATGAAATTTATTTAGAAAAATAAAAGACCCAGAATAGCCAAAGCACTCCTTAGCAAGAAGAGTGAAGCAGGTGGCATCACAATACCAGACCTTGAATGGAGAGAGAAAATGTGGTACAATAGTCACAAAAATGGCATGGTATTAGCAGAAAATAGATATGTAGACCAATGGTACAGAACAAAAGACACAGAGACAAGCCCACATAAATAACAGTTATCTCATACTAGACAAAGGTGCTGAAAACATACATTGAAAAAAAGGTAGCCTCTTCATCAAATGGTGCTAGGAAGACTGAAATCCATATGCAGCAAAATGAAATTAAGCCCCTATTTTTCACCATGCACAAAACTCAACTCAAAGTGGATTGAGGACCTAGGAATTAGACCAGAGACCCTGTGCCTAATAGAAGAAAAAGTAGGCCCAAATCTTCATTACATTGATTAGGTCCTGACTTCCTTAAACAAATTCCTAAAGTGCAAAAAATAAAATCAAGAATCAATAAATGGGAAGGATTCAAACTAAAAAGCTTTTTCTCAGCAAAGGAAACAATAAATAATGTGAAGAGAGAGCCCACAGAGTGGAAGAACATCTTTAATACATGCACATCAGATAGAGCACTAAGTTCTAGGATATATAAAGAACTCAAAAAACTTAACACCAACTAAACAAATAACCCAATCAATAAATGGGTAAAGGAACTGAACAGACACTTCTCAGAAGACATGTGATTGCTCAACAAATATATGAAAAAAAAAATGTTCAACATCTCTAGTAATTAGGGAATTTCAAATTTCATCTGACTCCAGTCAGATTGGCAATTATCAAGAGTATAAGAAATAATAAATGTTGGCAATGATGGGGGGGGGCGGGGAAGGTACACTCATACATTGCTGGTGGGACTGCAAATTGGTGCAAACACTATCAAAAGAAGTATGCATTTCCTCAGAAAACTTGAAATGGACCACTATTTGACCCAGCTATCCCACTCCTTGGTCTATATCGAAAAGACATAAAATCAACTTACTATTGTGATATGGCCACATCAATGTTTAGAGCAGCTAAATTCACAATAGCTAAGGTATGGGACCAATCTATGCAGCCTTCAATAGATGAATAAATAGAGAAAATGTGGTACACATATACAATAGAATATTACTCAGCATTAAAGAGAATAAAATTTGCAGGTAAATTGATGGAGTAGGATAATATCATGCTAAGCATAGTAAGCCAATTCCCCAAAAAACAGAGGCTGAATACTCTTTCTGATAAGCGGATGCTGATCCATTAATGGTGTATGGGAGAATGAAGGAACTTTGAATTGTGCAGAGGGTAGTGTGGGGAGGGGAGGAGGTATGGGGATGGGAAGGACAGTGAAATGAGATGGACATTATTACTCTATATACATGTATGATTACACTACTGGTGTAACTCTATACTATGTTCAGACAGAGGAAGAAGTTATGCTCCATTTATGTATAATGTGTCAAAATGCATTCTACTGTCATGTATAACTAATTAGAACAAATTAAAAATAAAAATTAAAAAAAAAAGAACCTTGTCAGATTTCATCCTATGTGTCATTTAATATGGGTATTGATTTAAATATTTTATAATAAAACTATAATAACAATACTTTTACTAAGTTCTGTGCACCATTCTACTTAGTGAATAAAACTGATGAAGAATGAGATCTAGATTTGTAGCCATTAGTAACAAGTACAATTGATCTGGAGACCCTTACCTGTTGCTAATAGCTGAAGTGAGGGCAGTATTATGGAAGGCTCAGTGCTTAACTTGTATGTAGTTAGCATCAAAATACATTCAGGAACCAATCAATGTAATTCACCATATTAAAAAGCTAAAATAGAGGAACCATTTGATCATCTCAATTGATGATGAAAAAAAGTTTGACTAAATCCAACATGTAATCCTAATAAATATTATCTGCTATTACCAGATAAAAAGTTCTGTGAAAAACTTGTAGTTAATGTCATATTTACTTGTGTAATATTCTATATTTTCTCCAAATATTAGTAACAGGACAGGACTGTGTGGTCCTTGTCTCCTCATTTTTTGAAATTTATAGAATTAGGAAAATGAAAATAATTAAGTAAAACTTATTCAGAGTTAGTAGTATTTTTAAAAAGTGTCTTTCTTTACAGGTGATATGTTTATCTAAATTTTAAAAAATGAAAACTACAAAACACAAACCCACAAGAAGTAATAAATGTGCTTAGCAAGTTCGCAAGATACAAATTTACTATGAAAAATCTACTGAACCCAGCATTCAGATTTTGGTTTAATATCAGTCTTAAAAAGTGAATTGGAGTTCTTTGGAGAAATTATCATCTCAAAGATTGGGGCAGGAAAGACAAGATATGCTTGGAGCATCTTGCAGTGCCATAAAATATGAAAGTATTAAACAAAACAAACAAACAAACAGCATGGATAACAATATGTCAAAGGAATATGGGAGCCAAGAGAAAGTACACTTAGTAGCAGAATTTTTTTTTTAAAAAATAAGGAAATTATTGGATGATAACTACTCAGATAAATATTCATGAACCTATACTAATATAAATAAATTGTTGAATAAGTAAATAATTTGGAAAGATGGGAAAAATCTCCAACATGGAATATTTGCAGATACTTTCTGTGGATACACTTACTATCAAGCAGAGTTAGGATAACTCTCCTCACCCAGGTGCATGGACTGTGAATAGTAATTTTCTTCCAGCAAGTATAATATGGAAAGGGAGAAAACAGAATAACTTTATAGTGGAGAAAATTGAGAAACACTACCTCTACCTCTTCAGAAGATCAAGGTTGATCACAAAATCTATAACTCATGTTGATAGTTTATAACCTTCATCTGATGTGCTGAGAATGACAATTTATCTTTGTGCTCATCCATCCTTCCAAAATCTCTAATCCCATTCTAATCATGAAGAAAATATCAGAGAAATGCCAACTGAGAAACATTTTATAGAATATCTGGCTAGCTCTCTACAAAACAGTCAAGGTCTATCCAGAACAAGGAAAGTATGAGCAACTGTCAGCCAGAAGGAGGCCCAAAAGTATGCCCAGAAGGTATAAAAACGAAATATAATATGGTATCATGAAAAGGATGCTGCCATAGATTAAAAAAAAAAAACATTAGGAGAAAACTAGGAAATTTCAATAAACTATAGACATCAGTAGTATAAATATACCATACTATGTAAGATATTTATAACAGGAAAAATGGTGCTGGTATGTGAGAATTCTCTATTTTTGGGGACTTTTTATTGGTGCATAATAATTATACTGGTGGGATTCATTATGCCATATTCATACATACACATAATATAATTTATTCAATCTCATTTCCTACTACCTTCTTTTTTTCTCCCTTCCTCCCTTCCTTGATTCACTTGCTCTATTCAACTGATCTCTCTCTTCTATTGTTATAATTATTATTCTTATTAGTGCATAATAATTATATATATATATATATATATATATACACACATATACACACACAAGCAAATTAATGGTGTGATATTTGTACATAAAATAGCATAATTTGGCAGATTTCATTGCCCAATAGTATAATTTTATTTATTCTCATTTTGTTTTTCTTTTTTGGTAATTCTAAAGCCATTTCAAATAAGAAGATCTATTTGAAAACATATATTTCTGGGGAAAAAAAGGAATTACATTTTGTAAAACTAACAAAGAGTATTTGGAATGTGTTTAAAAAATTAGAATAAGATTGAATAAGATTAAAGAGCATGAAATATTTAGCATAACTCAGACAAAAGAGGTTTAACACTACACAAATGCAAAATATTGCTGAGAAAAATTAAAGGTGACTAATTAAAGAAAAAATATGCAATGTTCATGGGTCATAAGACCCTATGTTCTTATAAAACATCCCAAATTAATTTATAGTTTGATATAATTCCAAGTCCTAAGAATATTATTTTAAAAGTCAATCAAATAATTTTATTTTTATATTTTTTATTGTTTTTTATTTTAATTGGTAGATGAAAATTATATGTGTGTGTATATGTGTATTTATGGTATACAATAAAATGTTTTGATATATGTACATGTTCTCAAATGGCCAAATCAAGCTAATGGTTAGTTAAAATATTTTTAAAATTTATAAGAAAATGCAAAAAAAAAATCAAAGGCCTGATATTATGTGGTTCAAAATTTATTGTGCCACTGTAGTAATCAAAACAATGTGTTATTGTCATATAGATAAATGGATTCATGGGAAGAGAAAAGAGAGCCCAGAATAAACTCATTTGCACATAGACAACTGAGTTTTCATAACACTGGAAAGGTAATTCAGCGGGAAAAGTATTTTATCAACAAATGGAGCAACTGGTTAAATATATATTTTTAAATGAACTTCATCACACCATATAAAAAACTGGACTCAGAATGGATTGTAGAAGGAAATACAATGCCAAAAATTATAAACCTTTAAGAAGAACACTGAGGGGAAACCTGTGTGACCTTGGATTAGACTTTGTACCTGGCTCATGAGCAATGGACCTATCCCATTGTTGTGGAGCATTTTTTAAAAGAACTGGAAATAGCTAAGCTGATCCCTATGTTCCATGGAATGATCCACCCACTCAGAGGATGCTATGTCATTTTGCTCAGCTTTAAACAGTCCCCAAGGGACCCAACCCAGGAAAAATACACATTAGCAGAAGGCACAGCTGAGAAAGTCTTTTTGATGTGATTTTACTTTCAGAATTTCTATTCTAAGGAACAATTTTTATTTTTATTTTTCTAAACAAGTCCAGTATCACCTGCTCTGGTGCCTTCCAGTATTTAGTTATGTTAAAAACACGGTTTCTTTCAACTCTCAGTGTTCCTGCAGACACTCAGAGAAATGTCAAGGTAGACCTAAGCATTCATGAGTTGTCTAATGTTTTCAGAAATGATTAACACATCTTATTGTGTTTGTACATGTGCTTGGTGTGTGTGTGTGTGTGTGTGTGTGTGTGAGAGAGAGAGAGAGAGAGAGACAGACAGACAGACAGACAGACACGGGGTGGGGGAGAGAGAGAGAGACAAAGCAGGGAGGGAGATGCACCCATACCCCTCTCTTTTCAATGTTCCAGCTCAAGGATTTACCAGAAAATCAATTCTTGACAACTCCAGAAAACGACAATGATTTGCTTGTGTCGTGTGGCACAGGCCCTGTGTCATCTTTCTTCACACCTACCTATGCTCTGAGATTTTTCTCTAATATGTTTTCCTTATCTTTTTCAGAAATTGAGTTCCTCATTTATCAATGAACTTCGAAATGGTGGCCATCTCCAGGTAGAGAACTAAATTATATTTTCCTCAATATTATGTTCACCTCATACTTTTAATTTTGTATTAGTGCATTATGATCAGAGATTAATTGTGGTGTTCATTTTGACATATACATTAATACATATAATTTGCTCCATTTCAGTCCCCAGTTCTATCCCCTTCCCCCACATCACTTTTTAACCTTGAAATTTCAGTGTCTATCAAAACAGGTCAGAATCTCATTGTTGTACCTGGAGAGGTTTAACCACAAAATGTCAAAATTGGAAAAAAGTTTATAATCATGGTCCTGACCCCACTCCAAAGCCTTTGTGCCAATCAAAAGAAAACTGAGGCTAGAGGCATTGAGAATTTGTGAAAGACTGCATGAATGTGTGGGATAAAGATGGAATGAGAAACCAGGTGTCCTGGCTTCTCAACCAATGTCTTTACACTAAATGCATATCCTGCAGCTCAGTACTGGATTTCTCAGTGTACAGGTCTTGATAATCTTTTGGCTTGTGTTTTGCCATCAGTGACAGTTCATAGGTAAGAAGATGAGGGTTTTTTACCAATCTATCAAGTATCACCACTGACAGGATCTTAGGCAGGAGACAGAATAACCAGCAGAATTCTGCTGAGTCACCAGAGCTTGCAAGAGCAGGAAGGGCAGATGCCACATTGTACCATTTTGTTCACAAGCTATACATGCAGGGGTTATACTTACACACACAAACACATCTTTATATAACTGTGTAATAAGATAAAGACTATCTATTTGGAATACACCTACAATTTAAAATGAAAATGTCAATATCTTTTAAAAAATATTCTGCATCAACTGCAAAGGTTCACAAGGTTCCTACCAGCAGTAAGCCTGTGAGAAACTGTGATTCTAAACTTGCATGAGCCTTTAACAAGTCGCATCCTGAGCTGCCTACCTGAGTGAAAAATATGGTTACTCAACCTACAACCCTACACCCTGTGAAACCTAGAATAGACATTTGGAAGATTCCAGCTTCCAAAGCCTCTGTTCTTATCACAAATTTGTTGAATTTCAGAATAGGTCTTAAACACCCATGTTCAGTCTTATTTTCCTTTCCCTTTCCTACTCTGCACTCCTGGTAGTACCAGCAGGTCCCAATTGATGCACCTGCCCATCTGGTTCATGGTATGACATTCCTCTCTCAGTCATCTACACACTAGATGAATCTCATCTTCTACACACTAGCCCATCTGAACCTGTCTCACTCCTGTAGGGTCAGCACCTCAGGATGAATTCAGCCTTGCCCCACTGGAGGTTTCCATGGGCTCTGCCCTGTATTTTATCAGCTTCAGAATCAGCCTTCAGAGGCTTTGGCAGATGAACCTGCAGTATTCATCATACAGAAAAGAATGGTATACTCATGAGCAAAGAAGGAGTGATCCTACAGAAGAAATGAAGACAATTTGCTAGACCCCTTGTTCCATTCCTGATGCTCATCCTTCTCCAATCTCATGGCTTTTTTCCCAGCATCCCTAAAATATGAAGACCTGGGATATGCATAATGCTGCTTGCATATTGCATATATGCATAATGTTGCTCTTGTCAGCTTTCAATTTCCCTGGGTTCATTTCCTACAGAGCCAGTCTGATCATCAAGTTTGCAAATCTAATTATTCCAGAGGAGTACCAAGTAATAGCACACAAAGTTAACATTCCTCATTACATTTCATCTATTAATTTACTTTGGAACAAATATTAATTCCCCCTCTCTCCCCTCAGGCCACAAGTTAGTAATGCTCTCATAGAAGGTGGAGAGCACAATGTTTGTCACCAGGTGATTTTTACAATTTGCTCTGGCACCAGGTCTGCCTCTCAGCTCAGGCACCAGGGGCCCCCATCAATGATAATGTGAGTACAACACCTCCCACAGAGGGGCAGGACCCATGAGGAGCACCTGGAGGATCCTAAAGTGGGGGCAGTGTCCACACATATTTTTTATGAGTATTACCAAAGTGCAATTTCCACCAATGAAATGCAACTCTGCAATTGTTTTAGGAAATGCCTCTGGGTTTCAAGATCCATTCAGATTCTTTCTGAAGCTCACAGAGACAAGAGTTCAAGGCAAGAGCTCGATGGTTATTTTTGTCCAAAGTCTGAAGCAGGCCTCAGAGAAACACATACTCATGCAAGTGCTAAGAATGACTTTGGCCCCAGTCATAATTCAACCATAAAAATCAACATCAAAATCTTTCAGGATTGTTTACTCTGGTTGTTTGCAGTACAATCTGTAATATAAGGACTGTTGATGAAAATGGAATAACTAGTAAGTGGCAGAAAGAACACCTCAAAATGTTATTCCCCATTTAATCTTCATGGAAAGTAATCCTTCATAAACACACACACAAACACACACACACACACCCCACAGAAATGAAAGCTCAGAGGAGCTCAAGAATTTACTCAAGATCACGAAGTACCAGGGTATAAATTTAAATTTCTCTTAATCTAACAGTCATGCATTTTCTTTCACATCTCTGCATGTGTTATTACTGTTTTTTAAAGGATACTTTAGTTATAATCAATTAATTAATGTTTGCTTTTCTAATATTTTATCTTCTCCACTCCCATTTCAGTCAGAAAATTAGACCTGTGCATACTTTCTTTTCCCTGTTTCAGAGACATTTCTTAGAACATAAAATAAGAAGGTAGGACTCAATAGCCATTCTTTCCTATTATAAAATCTGAGACCTGTAAAGAAATTCTACCATATTGGTAAAGGAGGAAAGGTTTTAGAAAACATGGAAGGAATGAGAATCCCATAGATGTAGTCCCTTAATGAGATAAAACTGAGAGATTAGTAATCACAGTCAAATGACATATTGTGGGAAGATGAAACATTTTCCTAATGAGAAACTTACACACACACACACACACACACACACACACACATACACACACACACACACACACTCTTGTGTACCAGGGAAATAAGTAGTTATTTTATGGGTGCTAGAGTAAGAATAAAGGAGAGGATTAACAGTAATTCCCTTTATATCTATGGCTGTCCTACAACCCGCCCCCCCCAACAGCAATCTCACACTTTCTCTTAAGAGTCCTTTCTACTGCATAAAATTCTACCATCTGAATTCTGTCTTTAAGTTAACTAAAATAATTCCTTTGAGCCTATGAGAGGATCTATAAGAAGATGCTAATTAAACATTGATTCTGCTGGCTGCAGGAGTGAACAATGCAGTAATGAATAGATAAAACAGTGCACATCAGACACAGAAATAAAAGTAGTGTATACACACAGTTACATAGATGTTTTAGAATTTTTTTAAAAAGTGAGAAAGAATCCACAGCAAAACATATTGTATTTAGGTAAACACATATCCAAATAATTGTGATATTCAAACCCATACAGCAAACACATGAAATGGGAACCTTAAGAGAAAGTGGTTGGGAAAGGAGGTATGTCAAGCATTAGGAAATAAAAATAAAGTGTACTATAATAAGAGGAGGATTTTCACTCAACAAGGATGTACCAAGTTCCAGGGAGAAAAGGAAAGAACAGACTCCTGACCTCAAGGATAGGTCAGTCCTCTTACCTGTCTCCTCACCACAGACAAATATAAAACTTGATAGAATTTATGAGGCTCATGTCTCAGGCTTTGGGAAACAGACTGGGCAGAACTTCACACTCTGCCAGAAAGGAATCATGTGAGAGTGGAGGACATGGCTTTATATTCACCTTAGTCTTCTGTAGGTGGCATTTTTCTAACTGTGATCCATGGATATACAGTCTAAGCAAAGCAATTTTTTCCAACTCTGATCCATGGATATCCAGTCTAAATAAAGCAATTCCCTTCCTGTTGAATACAGGAGGAGAGAGATCAGAGCTAAGAGGCACTTAAGAAACATAAATCTACAAAAATGGTGCTGAGTAAAAGAGAATCCATAGCAAAGTGATATTTTACTTAGTTACATACATACAATTTAGAGAAGAGAGTGGTAAAAAAAGGGGGATAGAGGTATGAAAAGGGATACCTAGGGTCCTACATCAAAGCTGTAAATGTGGAAGTGAGACTTTTAGACATTAAGCAGCACAGCCATGCCCCACCCACCCACATTAGCAGCCCCTCCACATGTGGAGTTCAGGGTGGTTTGGCTAGTTACATGACCTCTCTGGGCTTCAGCTCTGGGCCCCACATGTAAAATAAGAGTGATGAGGTGAAATATCATCTTTGCTCTTCTATGATGCTGACTGTAGGGCCTTTTGAGTTCCTGGAAGTTCTCTGAGGTAAGATGACAGAAAAACCATTAAGTCTTCCTCATATTTCTAAGTTTCCAGGGAAGTGGGCTTCTCACTGAATCTGTGGCTCCTGTTCAATTCCTTTGGTGCTTTTCTGCTCCTGTGTCTGATGCCAGTTGACCTGGACACTTCTATTTCTAATGATAATTATCATTATAGAGACACTGTATGTTATTTGTCACATAAAATTATTGACAAACAGTATCAACAAAGTGTCCTAATGTGGAGCTCATTGGCTGGTGACTGAAGATTGCCAGTGTTTTTTTTCATTTTGAGTTGAGTTTTGTATCTGATGTGAGATAAGTGCCTGATACTGTTCATTTGCACATGGGTAGTCAGTTTGCCAAGACCTTTTACTAAAAAATATAGTCCAATCCCCATTGTCTGTTCTAGGCATTTATACTGAAGATCAGTTTATCATAAATGGATGGATGTATCTGTGGGCTTTCTGTCTGTACACTTTCCTAGAAATGATAATTGTATAAGGTTCTCATTCACTAATATGACATTATGTAAAAATTGTGAATGTGTAACTGATGTGATTCTGCAATTTGTATTTGGGGTAAAAATGGGAATTCATAACTCACTTGAATCAAATGTATGAAAGATGATATGTCATGAGCTTTGTAATGTTTTGAACAACCAATAAAAAAAAAAGGTTCTCATTCAGCCTCAGGCCAACCATGCTTCCTTTGGCTCTTGCAGTTGTTTTAGTCAGATTTTTCACTGCTGTGACTAAAAAACCTGACCAGAACAATTTTAAAGGAGGAAAAGTTTATTTTGGGGCTCACAGTTTCAGAAGGCTCAATCCATAGACATCCAGCTCTATTCCTCAGGGAGAGGGGTGAGGCAGGATATCATGGCAGAAGAGTGTTGTGGAAGGAAGCAGCTCACTTGATGATCAGAAAGTAGAGAGAGAGACTCTTCTTGCCAGATATAAAATATATACCCCCAATTCATGCCTTCAGTGATCCAATTCCTCTAGCCACACCCTACCTGCCTTAAGTTACCACTCAGTTAATTCCTTCAGGGAATTAATTCATTGATTGGGTTGAGACTTTCTTAACCCAATCATTTCTCCACTGAACCTTCTTGCATTGTCTCACACATGAGCTTCTGGGGGCACCTCATATCCCATAACATTTTGCCCTCTAACCCAGAAGCTCATGACCATCTCACAATGCAAAATACATTTTGTCCATTTCCAAGGGTTCCCATAGTCTCAACAGTTCCAAGATTGTCCAAAAGTTCAAGTCCAAAGTCTCCTCTGAGACTCAGGGCAAAATTGCATTGTGAGCTGCTGTAAAGATCAAAAGCAATTTACAAGATCCAATATACAAAGGTACAGAGTCAACATTTCCATTTACAAAAATATGGGCATAGGAAGAAAAGATGGGATCAAAGCAAGACCAAAATCCAGCTGGGCAAATAAGTCCTATAGCTTCATGTCCAGCATCTGGGGCACATGGCATGGTGATATCCAAAGGATTTGTGTAGCTCTGCCCCTGTGGACTTGTCTGTTGCAGCCCAAGTGAACTTTCCTTTGGCTTGTCTCTGCTCAATTCCTGTAGGCTTCCTCAATGGATGTTCCACAGTACTGGAATTTCTTACTCTTGGGGGATCTCCACTGCAACTTTGGCTTCCTCTTTGCATCTTCAGGAACTCTGACCCTGCTGCACTTTGCCTGGTTTCCCAAGGCTTCCTTTGAAATATTGGTGGAAGCCTCCATGACACCATAACTCCAGCATCCTGCCATCTTGCAGAACCAGCACCACATCATTGATACCAATGTTTGCTGCCATCTCAAGCAGTAGCCAAGACTCCAGGGACCTTACTGAAGTAGTCTCTGAGTTCCTGGGTAGCTGATCATGTTGAAAAAAAATCCTAGGCTTACTTGTGAAAGGGTACCCCACTGATGTTCTTCTCAAAATATTTTTCACTTTTACTCCCTTGAGTCTGAGATGCGTGTGGTCTTGCCAATTTCTCAGATGCCCACAAACCATCTTTCTTATTGCCTCTGGGCAAAATATTTAGCATTTCTTTAGTGGCAGCAATGTCTTTAACAATTTCAACTTCCTTAGCCCCAGTTTTACTCCCACCTTTCAAGTTCAAGTTTTGTTTTTGTTTTTTTTTTTTTTTTTGTGTGTGTGTGTGTTTTTAATATTTCTGCTCTGCTTTCTGTTCTTGGTTATCACAATAAATTTGGCTAAAAGTTGCCAGAAGTATCCATGCCACCTCCTGAATGCTATGCTGTGTAGAAATTTCTTCCACCACATTAAGAAGTCTGTTGCTTTTAAATCAGCCTCAGAGAAACTCTCAGGACAGGGGCAAAATGCAGACAATTTCTCAGCCAGAACATTACACAAATGACCTCTAGTCCAAATACAAAAAGTGTCCTCCTTTTCCTCTAAAACCTCATGAGCCCGGTTTTTACTTTGCACAGTCTTATTGGCATTCTGGTTTTCTGAGCTCCCACAGAATTGCCCATTAAACTCTACTTACAACAATCTAAAGCATTTTCAGCTTGCACTGCTGTATATCTCAAAAATTCTCCCCCAAATTTCCAAAAGTTCCAAAACCTTCTGAATCTCATGGTCAGGTTAGCCATAGCAACAACCCCACTTCTTGGTACCAATTTCTTTTTAGACATATTTTTGTGTGCTGTGACTAAAAAACCTGACCTGAACAATTTTAAAGGAGGAAAAATTTATTGGAGGCTCAATCCATAGACAGCCTGCTCCATTCCTCAGGGCTCAAGGTGAGGCAGAGCATCATGGCAGAAGAGTGTGGTGGAGGGAAGTAGCTCATATTATGATCAGAAATGAGAGAGAGACTCCACTTGTCAGATACAAAATATATACCCCAAAAGCAGGCCTTCAATGACCCACCTCCTCCAGCCACACTCTACTTGCCTTCAGTTACCACTCAGTTAATCCAAACAAGAGATTAATTCACTGATTGGGTTAAGACTTTCATACCTGATCATTTCTCCACTAAATCTTCTTGCATTGTCTCACACATGAGCTTTTGGGGGACACCTCACATCCAAAGAATAACAGCAGGAATGGTCAGCTTCTCTTCAGTTACATCTTGAGCCTACCATCAGGGGCCTACATCTCAAGTCTGAGTCAGACCATTAAACCCTGCAGGTGTTGCTGAAGAGTTCCCACACACAGAGGTCCAGTTTGTCCCTCTCAGTGATCCCGCCACATCATGGGTTCTTCTTCCAACAATATTGCATGCTTCCCATGAATTCCTTTTCTAAGGGAGCCTCTCATCTGAACCCAGGTACAAGACTGGGTTTTATTTGTATCCCCTCTCCCATTGTTACCATTGCCCTGAAATGGGCATTGGTTCTCCATAAGTATCTGTCCAGGAGGTAGGAGCTGGGGGTATGGAGATCAAAATAGAGAAACCTAGAAAATAGAGTCTATTCATCAGAAGAATCAGGCACCTAGTGGTTCAACAGGGAGACTACTTGCTGCTTCCTCAAGAGCAGCCCTAACTGTAAGAGGGAGTTCTGGAAAACAGATGACCTGTGCTTCCATGTCCTGTCTGGATGTTCAAGAATAGGAGTGGACTGAATAAAACAGTTCCTAAAGGTAAAAAGAAAGTGGGAAGAACATGAAAGAAAAATTTCCATCATTTGTCCTGGGAAACTCTCGTCAAATTGAATTTCAGAAAAATTCCCATAGTCAAGTGAGGAAGTATTAGTATTGACTGAGCCCTTAGAAAGTGTGGGGCTCACTAGAACCAACCTGGATGATGACTATAGCAGCTTACTAATTCCAGATTCCCAGGCAGGGTCTGGAGGTATAACTATTTAGTTCCCTCTGCAAGAAACTGCAGGTGGTAAGGGCATCAAACCTCAAATGAGTAGGCACCATGAGAGCCAGGTTATTTCTTTTCCAGACCAAGTCAACAATTGTTCCTTCCTTTGTACTTCTCCCTCTCCATATCTCTCAAGTGGAAAGAATGATTCTAATGATAACAACTACATTTATTTCAAGGAGAAAGTGGCATTGCATAAATACCTAATTGCTCCCCTATTGCCATCTCTGCAAGTTTCTATCAATGGAGGAATTTTGTTATTATTCAAGAAAGTGACATTTAATCAGGGAAGCAATGACACAGGAGGAGTTACAAAGAACAAGTCAAAATATCATACTTGTTTTCTCGATTCACATTTCCCTCATGCTCATCACTTAACGACCACACTGAGAAGAGTGTGCTTTTTTATTCAGTACCACAGAGAGTTTCTACAAAGGTGAATTGAGCTTAATCGCTGGTGCTCAGAGCTCAAATTATATTTTTAGAGACACGGTCTTTCTTCCTTCTCATGGAACAATCATTAACTCTTCCACTCATCTGGAACTTTAACATCTAAAGAGCCCTCACATGAGTTAACTCAGAGCACGCCCAACCCCAGCATAGCTTGACCTTTCAGAATGAAGCTGGATCTGCATATGACAAAGCCGGGCATGAACCTTGCAGGGTTCCTGTGTTGGCCCGCTTTGTGCTGCTATAACAGAATACCACACAATGGGTAACTTGGTAACTTGGAAATAACAAAAAGCAATTTTTTCACAGTTCTAGAAGCTAGCAAAATCGGCATTTGTTGGGAGCCTTCTTAATATTTTACCCCTTGTTGGAAGGTGAAAGAGCAAAGAGAAGATATAAAAGAGTGAAAGGGTGCAAACTCAACCTGTAATTACAAACACAATAAAAAAAATGTCATTCATCCATTCATGCTACTCTCATGATTTAATTACATTGAGAAAATTGGGATCATCATGAAAAGAAAGGGCAAATGCACCATGACATCTTTGCTGATAATATATGGCCCATTAGAGGTAAGACAGGTACAATGTAGAGGCAAGGATGCCAGTGAGAATATTGGGGGTCACCACAAAAGGACAAAAGGCAAACACCTCCTGAGGCCTTCACATGATACTTATAAAAACATGGCATGTGCCTTCTTCCACTCCCACCTTTAGACTCTCTGCGCAATTACAGTCTTATCGCAAGGCCAGGATGTTTGTGCACGATGGTAGTGCCAATAGAAGGAAATAAATGTGAGTCCTGGGATAAACTGATCATTTGTTCCTTCAGAATAGGATTTGCACAACAAATATCTTTTGGAACAATTTCCCATGAGCAGTTAAAAAAAAAAATTACCAGACCCTACCCTAGCTACCACAGCAACCAGATAAAAGACCTGACACTTAATTTGGGGAATAGCCTTGATTCCTCTCTCAATATATGTTTTTACCCTTCTCCAAGTAAAACTCCACTCTTCACTAAAGCCTAGCCTGTATATTTATGCTCACTAGACTCAATTTCATTTCTTTTTTATTTGCACTGTAATTATCATTTTTATTTCCTGATTTTGATGGTAAGCATCTTACCTATGAAGAACACAATGTATAGAAAGAAGGGGGATCATTTCTCTTTCTCATGCCCACCAATTCCTGGAATACATCAAGAGTCACCACTTTAATCTCATATAGGATATGCACAATATTATCTTACTCTCACAGGAGAGAAAATATTGGGAAGTAAATGAGGTACTGGAGTAACTATAAATTAATTGCAGAATTATGAATGATTTTTCATTTATTCTGGAAACTGCTTTGTGCTCCCCTTACTTTCCAAGTTTTCTATATGTTCCATATTTTTGTTGGTAATAATGATGATTGTACATAATGATAGGATTCATTGTTACTTATTTTATGCTTGGTTTTATTTCTACCATCACTGAGTAAGAAGTTCTCATCTCTTGTATCAACTTCTAATTAGTCCCTACCTCCTCACCCTTTTGCATTGAGGATTAAATTTCCAATATATGCTTTGGGGGTACATGTTCAAACCATAGCAGCTCCATCACCCAATATTTAGCTAACATAGCAGATTCTGAACCCACTTCCCAGAGGGCTTCATAGTATATGCCAGAGATACCTCACTGCATCCTTATACCTGGAAGTAGTTTGTGATGGGGACTTAGGTGTTTCCAGACTAAAAAGGCATGTAGAAACAGCAGAGAAACCTGAGCCCTACTTCATAAACTTTCTGCCAGACAGATACATCTGCCCAGAAAGAATCCCTTCTCCTAATCTGGACTTGCAAAGAAGTCACTTTTTCTATTTCAATCAAAGGTGCTTCAGTGTTTACAGCTTAGGTTCCTGGTCCTAGGTTTCTGACCTTGAGAATTTATAACTGTGTGAGTCTTATATGATTTGAATGTTTCCTTTAATAAAAGGCAGGTGATATTCATCCAAATATGGATAGATTATCCATCTAAAAAAAGCCAAGACCTTTTGCACAAGACTGTGGAAAAATAATCTCTAAGGAAATTCAGAAATCATCATTCCTTTCTTTATTTCTATTTCTCATTTTTGGAATGGGCATGTCTATTTCATATCTGCTCCATCATTGTATTTTGGAAGCACACAACTTGCTTGATTTTGCATGGTTTCAGATAGAAAGTAGTTTGCCTCAACATGAATCACACCTCTGAATCTCACCCACATCTGATTTAGATAAGATTTTGGACTGCAGACTGAGTTGATGCTGGCACAAATTAAGATGTTTAGAGTTATTGGAATAGGATGAATGCATTTTTCATTAGAGAAAAGCATGAATTTTAGGGACCCAGGGACAAAATGCTATGGTTGAAGGTTTGTGCTCCACCAGGGCTCCTATGTTTAAATCTTAACTTTCAATGTGATGATATTAGAATGTGCTCCTCAGGAGGTGATTAGAACATGAAAGCAGAGTTCTTATGGATGGGATTAGTGTACATATAAAGGAGACTCCCTCCCCTTTCTACCATGTGTGGACAAAGTGAGGAGATAAAATGAAGAGAGCCCTCAGCAAATTACTTGATTTTAGGCTCTCCAGTATCCAGAACTGTAAGAAATACATTTCTGTTTACTGCACCTTACATACATAAGACATTCAGAGGCTTGTGCCTGGCCATACATTAATGCTATGGTTCAATATACCTGTTGAGCACTTCCCAGGGAACACACCGCATTCTAAATTTTAAGGTATAAGAAGATATGCTAGCTAGGTGTGGTAGTGCACACCTGTAATCCCAGGGGTGGGTGGGGG
>NW_026000243.1:11909059-11950867 GCF_001458135.2 Marmota marmota marmota | reverse complement strand
GGTGGGGGGGTTGAGATAGGAGGATGAGTTGAAAGCCAGCCTCAGCCACTTAGCAATGCCCTGAACCACTTGGTGAGACCCTGTCTCAAAATGAAACACAAAGAGTTGAAGATGTGGGATGTGGCTCAGTGATTAAGCACACCTGGGTTGAATCCCTGGCCACAAAAGAAAAATTTATTTGTTCATTTTAGATATACTTTACAGCATGCCACAGTCTGGCTGGGCACAAAATCACAAGCCACTCAAGCAGGAACAAATTTTATTTCCAAAACTCCAGCAAATGCCACGCACGTGGCCTTCTCCCGGGACACACTACACCAACAGGAAATCCCTCCTCTGGAATTCCCTCCTACCGCACTTCCCCAACCAATGGGAACTCTCCGGAAGTCCCAGGAGAGCTCCAAAGTAGCAGGCCGAGGTGGACAGCAGGGGTCTAATCTCCAATTGAATGCACATCTTAACATAATCATTATCATCTCAATGGCTTGCTGGCATCACATTTCAACCAAAAATGCCATGCATCATTCCTACTTGGCTATGACTGTCAGCATCTCCCCCCTTCTGTTTAATTAAACAACAAGCAATGTGGCTTAGAGACCGTACCTGTTAGGTTGTCCAATACAAAATATGGTCCTTACCTGTCATCGGATGAGCTGACCTCTAGGCGTCAGCCTCCTATCTTAGGTTGGTACCACTGCAATTGGATCATACCCATCACTGACTACCGGTCTAGCATACAGCCATACTTGTGGATAGGCCTTTGCACCAGTGTGTGTGGGGGGTGAGGTTCTTTGCCTCAACTCTGTTGGCCCCCAAATTTGGCCTTGGTGCCAGTGGGGGGGTGAGGTTCTTTGCCTCACCTCTGTTGGCCCCCAAATTTTAGACCATCACAAGTAGAAGAGAGGAGGATACAGAAATGCCATGACACCAAACCAATTGACGCTCCTTTGGAAAAATTGTATCACCGGTGACACCATCAGCAAAGATATGCCAGCACTACCACAATTCGCTGTACCAACAGATAGTTCACAATGCATACAAGTGATACATAGTCCAGGCAAGTTCTGCAAGCAGTTCAAAGTGGAGGAATCTATCAATATGTCCATTTCCTCCAAAAATAAATCGACTCCTTGAATGAGCATTACTTGTTGAGTTATTATTCATTGATGCATCAGTTTATGCAGTTTGTTGTGACACCTATCGAAGGAACTGTAGTTTGGTTTCATCTTTGTCTTCACCGGCACTGGGATGAAGATAGGAATTCTGACAATGATGCTAAAAAAAAAATTATGTAACATTCCAATAAGTACTAAGAAAACAATTTTCTGAACAATTTACATTATCCTNATTACTGATATACCCTTTGGAGAACTAGCTATAATTTTTATTTCACCTTCATAATCGGGATCAATTACCCCAGGACTTATCATAAGTCCTTTTAGAGTAGAAGAACTCTGTCCCAATAATAAGCCTACTGTTCCTTGGGGAAGAGGTCCTTTTACCCCTGTGGGAATGATTTGAACTCCCATCTCTGGAGTTAGTACTGCTCTGGTGGAGGCGCAGATGTCCAACCCTGTGCTCCCTCTTGTTTGTCTGATGAGGGATTTAATGGATAATGTGTCCTGGGCACTACCCTGATGGTGTTGCTGGGTTCCTCCATTGCCCCATATATTTGTGGTTGTGGGCCCCGGAGCATTGGGCCCCCCAGTCTGTTTTTTGGCAATGGAGCCCGATGCTTTTCTCCATGATATCGTGGATAAACACCTGGTCCTTGTCCATTTTTTGATAATGGAGTACCCTCTATGGTGGTTTGAGAATGGCATTCATTAGCCCAATGTCTCCCTTTATGGCATTGTGGGCAAATACCCGGTATTCTACTACTTTGATACATAGTTTTGTTAAACCCTCCTCCTATGGGGCAATTCCTTTTAAAATGTCCTGTTTGTTCACAATTGCAGCATGTTTTTGGCCTGGCATCTAAAGCCTATTGTACTGCACCTGCCAAGACTTGCCCTTGTTCATTAATGTCTCTACATAATTTAATATATGTGTTTAAATCTTCATGTTTCCACAGTCAAATGACCTCTCTGCAGCAACGATTTGCTTGTTCAAAGGCTAGCTCTTTAATTAATGGCATTGCTTGTTCTGTATCCCCAAAAACTCTGGCAGCTGTTTGAATAAGCCTATCTACAAATTCAGNCCTCCTTTAACTGCTTCACTGTTTTGAAATCTAGAGTACGGTGAATTTGCTGCCCTCCTGCCTTCTCAAGTACAGGGCATGCTAATCTTTGAGGTCCTGTCTCAGGATCCCATCTATCAACTATGGGGGTTGGGGTCCCCACAGGATATGTTGTGTCTATAGGTGGAGCTGTTGGTTGGACACTTACACCCTCTGGTGATAGAAAGGTGTTAGTAGCAGCCTCCTGTTGTAACTGTTTCCCTGATAGTTCTTCCTCCTTTAAATTTTCTTCCTCTGTCTGACTAGCTTGAGAGACCTTCTCTTTTACTTGATCTAAAATGTCTTTCTCCGTGGTCTGAACCTCTAACAATTTACTTAACACTCTTTCAGTTTGTTTTTTACTAATTTCTAATCTACTATAAAGATAACGCAACCCAACAAGATAACACAAAACAAAACTGAAACAGAATGAAACAAAAACAGAACAAAAAATCATTGTATCATATTTCCTATTTTCTTGAAATGTATTTTCGTGGCCTATCTCTATCTCTTCCTCAGGGCCGAACAACTTCAAACCTTGAGCCAACCATTTTTCCCAGTTTGCCTGAGAAATTTCTAGGGATAGGTAGCTTGAAACAAAAACAAAACAAATCAAAAAAAGAACACATTTTTTTTTAAATGGTCACCCATTCTCTTGCCTTCCCTCAGGGGCGAGCAATTTCACTTACCTCCGAGCTTCAGGTGTTCCCCGTATGGGCCGCCAAATGCCGCAGTCTGGCTGGGCACAAAATCTCGAGCCACTCAAGCAGGAACAAACTTTATTTCCAAAACTCCCACAAATGCCACACACGTGGCCTTCTCCCGGGACACACTACACCAACAGGAAATCCCTCCTCTGGAATTCCCTCCTACTGCACTTCTCCAACCAATGGGAAAACTCTGGGAGTCCCGGGAGAGCTCCAAAGTAGCAGGCCGAGGTGGACAGCAGGGGTCTAATCTCCAATTGAATGCACATCTTAACATAATCATTATCATCTCAATGGCTTGCTGGCATCACCTTTCAACCAAAAATGCCATGCGTCATTCCTACTTGGCTATGGCTTTCAGCAACAGCAGAGTATAATATATATGGAATATAACTTATTCTAATTAAGAACCCATTCTTGTAATTTTACATGATGGAGTTTCACTGGTTTGTGTATTCATATATGAACATAGAAAAGTTGTATCCAATTCATTCCACTGTCTTTCTTATTCATATCCTCCTGGCCTTCCCTTCATTCCCCTTTGTCTAACTCATTGAACTTCTATTCTTTCCCCCACTCCAATTGTGGTGTGTTAGCAAAATTGTGCTCATGGTAGGAAGTCTTGGACATCACATTCTCCACCCTCTAGATATTGTGCTTTAGATAAGAGATGTCTCCCAAAAACTTATGTGATAATTAAAGATGGCTCAGATGTGAGATGACTGAATTATGAAAGTTGTAATTGGATTACAACTGGTTGGTAAATTTAGGAAGGTAGTGTATGACTAGAGGAGATAGATCACTGAGGGCATGACTTTGTGGTTTACATTTTATCCCTAATAATCGGAGCTCTCTATTTTCTTGTTGCAATATCCTTAGCTGCTTTCCTCCTCTATACCATTCTGATATAATATTCTGCCTCACCTTACGCTCAGAGTTATGGGCTCAGCTGTCTATGGACTGAAACCTCTGAAATCATGAGCCAAAATATACTTTTCCTTCTATATGTGGTTTTTGTTGGGCATATTGGTTATAGCTACAAAGATGAAAAAATTGACTAAAACATTTGGTTTAAACATTGTTGGGATTTGGGGAGAAATGTTAGGATGGGCTTAGGCATGTAGGGTTTTGCGAATGGCTTGCAGATTCACAATCTAATTCAAAAAAGTGGGAAGAATACAATTTTTTAAAAATAGAATGAAGAAGCCACTTCCTGTCAGTGATTTTTCTTTTCTTCCCAAGAACACCTTTTTAGATATTGGAGTCCTCTCTTCTCTTTTCTTTCTATCATTGAAATTTGATATGAAAAATTTACATTCTTAGTGCCTGAGCTTAGTGAAAGTATTGCTGCTCCAGGTGAATTTACCTAGTTCATCTCAGGACTGTGCCTTTTGTGGGTTTCTAGACCTTGTATGCTGTAGTACCTGGGAGACTGCCTGGGACAGAGGAATACAAAAAGCCCAAGGCAGCTAAGAGAAAGAAAGAGGGCCCAGGCTTATGGGGACACAGATTTTTCTAACAAAGATGTGAGACCCACTGCAACAAGGGAAAATTGGTGAGAAGTCATCCTGTCCAGAAAACTTCAGGGATCTAGGAAAACCCTACACCCAAACAGGCCCTATGAAACTAGTGGGAAAAAGTTTGGTTGTTTCCTGTGAAATTAAACCTGTATTTTCTCTTTTGCCAAGCAATTATGCTTCAGAATATTGACCCAAAATAAAATCAAAGTTATGTGTAAAAAGACTTGTGTAAGAATGTTCATAACAGTTTAATTTCTATCAGCCCTATATTGAGTTAAATGATGTTCCTTCAAAATCTGTGTTCACCTGCACCTCAGAATATGAACTTATTTGGAAGTAGGGTCTTTGTAGATATAGTTAAGTAAAATGAGGTCATACAAAATTAAGATTGCCCCTAAATTCAATATTCCTGGTATGCTATGAAAGCATTTTTTTCTAAGTTCTTCAGAGGGAGAAAAAACATAGTAACATCTTTATTCCAGACTCCTGGGCCTCCAGAACTGTAAGAGGTTAAATTTCTATTGTTTTAAGCCACCAAGTTTTCAGTCATTTTTAGTATCATTAAAAAATAATACAAGTGACAAATGATAAAGAAACCAAATATCTACCAATGTGAATAAATAAATTATGATGTAAATACACAATGGAAAACTATTTAACAATAAAACCTAGAAACTTACTAATATAAACAATCTCATATTTGTATCCCAGAGGAAACATGCTGAGTGACAGGAGCCAGTCAATAATAGCACATGGTATGGTTCCATTTGTAAAAAATTGGGGACAAATAAGATTAATACATGGAACTTAAAAGTTAGAAAAGGGGTTACCAGAGAAGGGGGGGCTAGAGATTTTCTATGGTTAAGTGTTTTCTATCTTAGTATATCTTAGCATATAATGAATGGTTCTACTTACGTAAAGTAGAAAATCTGCCAATGCCAGTCCACATTAGTAGAAATCGGTTACTTGGTAAACTTTGGTAGGGTGTGTGATTAGGGTGTGGGAGACTTCTTGGGCAGAAGTAAAGTTCTCCTTCTCCAGCTGGGATCTGATTGTAAAAATTTAACAAACTGTGAAGTTTTCTTTGTGTATGTAACACTCAATAAAACTTTTATATTAAATGTTGAAGGCATATAAATTACATTATTTTATCCATAACCTCAGTTTATATAACTCTATGGTGTATACTCCCATCTTTGGAATAATGTAATAAAGGGTTGGTAAGAAATGCCAAAGATATTTGGGGCATCTTCTTTTGATCCAAAGGGATGTGAATGATTTTCTGAGCATCTCAAGGTATCCCAAACTGAGAGTGCTGCCTCTCAGTGGAGAGAAATATATGCCTGGAAAAGTACCTGGGCCTGCTCTGCAGGCTGGGTGCAGAGAAATGGCTGAGGTCCTGCAGCAGGAGAGACGGGGAATGGAGGAGAATTCTGCTGCCATGAGCTGCTGAGTTCTGAGCTTCATGTCAAACCTCTGATTAAGGCACAGAGGGCAGTTCAAGGTGGAGGTTCTTAAATCTGGCAATGTTCTAACTATGAGTAAAGGGCTCACTGCCATTCTATTTACTCTAGGGTTTCACTGACAAAACAGAGGAGCTGCTTTCTCAGGTCAAAGACATAAATGTTGTTGGCTGACATGGAAGGATAGGTGAGAGACACCTAGTTTCCAAACTCTGAACTCCACTTTTCCCTAGAAGTGATCATGCTAGAAGATAGGACCTACTTTTTCTATCCCTATAACATAGGGGGAAACCTAAGCCCCAGAGGCTTCCTAAATCAGAAGTGGTAGGTTGCCTTAATACGTATAGCTCCAGCAGATGGTGGGCCTCGTGGAGACTGACTGTTTGACCTTCATGACAAATTAGGTACAATATCTTAGCCCACTCTTCAGGTCAAGAAGGCAAGAGTAGAAAGTTCACTGGAACTCCAGACTCAAGATTGGCTTCTTTCTATCACTGGTCCCTCTGCAGCTCTTAGACCACACTTCCTATGAGGCTTTGGTATGTGTCTGGAGAGAGTGGGGCATCAGACACCTGACTTTGCCTTCCCCCGACATCCTCTTGTTGCTCCAACTTGACCCAGTCACCTCTCCTGTCTGAGGTGCTATATTGTGAACCTAAATGTCTGTCATCATTGTCCTTAACACAGACCAATTTGATCTGTCCTACCCATACAGACACCCTCTTCTAGGTTCAACGATTTCTATTTTATGTTCTCTTTTTAAGACAGGTAAGAATTTTTTCTATGGGTAGGTAAATGAGGATCATAGCAGCATGTAAAGCTGATGAGAGAAACTTCCAGCAGTCCTGGGGTACTGTGCCACATAACTGTACCCCCAAGACTCTGCCCCCCACCCTGAAATTCCAGGTTTCACTAATGTTCCCCAAGTACAATAGTATAATGAGGCCTGCTATTCATTACCTACTTTTAAGATGTGAATGTTTAAGTTGCTTATCACATATGACTATCTACTCTTAATTAGGGGGTAAAAACACACCGTCTTTCTTATACCTATAACAACAGAAGGAATTGAGTGATATTGTGCCCACTTTATGGTTGAGGACACTGAGCTGATGGAAGCTGGCATGGGTCAGAACAGGGGTAAGTCTTGTTGCTGCTCCATCCCACTCCAGCCATGGTGTCTATTCTCCATCTCTATCTGGACAGGTCAGCTTATGAATTCTTTATACTGGGTTTGAGCTCTATCACTATGGACTTCTAGGCCTTTTCTATTCTGCCTCTTGTTCCTAAAGAGAAACTGAGACAAATGACCAGAGATTCAGAAAACTTCTGCTTTAGGCTGAAGGGAGGTCAGTGGGGAAAACAGGGGTGGAGATCAGACTTTGGGAAACTCAGACCCCCAGTGGACCCCCAGAGATTCACTAAGTCCTCTAAACTTGCTCAGTGGGGTCTCCCAAAAAATGGAAACATGAAAATCTCCCTTTCTCCCTCCTCTTGTTTAAACAACTTTATTGAGGAGACATGGGGTGGCCCTAGGCTTCTCCCTTCTATGGAACCATGTGAACATGATGATTTCAAGTGGGAACTGTTATAGAACTAGTAATGACCTCATGGAACATGTTATCTAACACACTTAACTTCATAAGAATAAACTCAGCCTCAAAAAGGGCAATTAACTTGCCCAAGGTCCAACAGTGATTTAATAGTAGAGCTCTTATAGCCAGGTACCGACTGGATGTCCTGCTATATCTTAAAGATGTCTTCAGAACCCATTCTTCCATGTATCCCTTGGATCTTTCTTCTGATCATTAAACTTGTATGAGTTGAATAAGAGTGAAATGATCAAAGTTTTCTGAAAATATGTCTAGTCCAGGTGTTTACCCTGGACTATATAATGAGGACCAGGGATAAGAATCCTGTCATCTTCCAGAAAGCAAATATCAGAAAAAGAAAAGGAACTTTTTCTGGTGTCTGATAGCCACCTAAGCATCTCACGTCTTGTTTTGGAAGCAAGAAGGGTTAAAAATCTTGAAAGGATTTCAGTGGAAAGAAAAGCTGCTTCCATGCTTGGGCAAAGAGCCCTCAGCTGGAGATCCCCTGGGCTTTCAGAAAATAGATCACCCGGGGGTAGAAAAGTGTTATACGGAGAATTCTGATCTATGATGGTAGATGGTTTGACTTACATATTTTCAACTGTGCAAAGGTGAAAGAACTATACACAATTTTGAATTTTTTATTTTCCTGAGCTAGCAATACATTTTAGGATATTCTCCTGTGTTGCTAAGCAGCCAAACTTATAAATTTTACCTATTTATGATAATTTTATCATAAATAAACATTTATAAATACATTTATAAATAAACGAATATGATAAATATTTATAATATTTTCAGTTTACAATAAGTTTATTGGGACATAACTCCATCAAAAGTAAAGAATCATTAATATTTTCCATAAAGAGAAATAGTACAATCCATACACAAGTCTCTCCTTCATCTCCAGGTGGTGCTGCTTTTTATTTACACTTCAATTTTGCTGGTGATATACTCTGTATTTTGCAAGCACACCCCTAACTTGCAGTCTGATGACCATGCCGATTGCTGACTGCTTTCTTCCAGATGCCCATGTCAATTGGGCTGCTTGGGACATTCTTTTTTTAAAATTAATATATTTATTTTAATTAGGTATATATGACAGCAGAATACATTTTGATTCAATGCATGCAATTGCAGCACAACTTTACATTTATGTACACAATGTAACATCATACCATATGTGCAGTCATCCATGTACCTAGGGTAATGATGTATATCTCATTCCACCATCTTTCCTGCCCTCATGCACTCTCACTTGTTTTATTTCTAATATTCATGGGAAAATATTTAGTTTTGCATCGTTAAGAAAAATGTTAGCTGTAGGTATTTTGTAGGTGCTCTTTATCAAATTGAGAAAGTTCCCTTTAATTCTTATATTTATGAAAGTTTTTATCAATATGAATGAGTAATGACTTTTGCCACATGTGCTTTCCTACATCAATTGATGTGATTGTATATTTTGTCTTTAGCATATTGATGTGATTAACTTTTGAATATTAAATAAACTTTTCATCCATGAATTAATTCCAACTTGGTCATAGTGTATAATTATTTGGGGTACTCTTAACTTTTATATTCCAGTTTTTTGTTTACGTATTTTTGTGAGCATGGGACATTAATCTGTGTTTTATTTTTGTATATTTTGGTTTGATTTTGATAGCAGGGTGATAGTAGCTTCATAAAATGATACTGGAAGTTGTACTGCCTTTTCTATTTTCTGGCAAATATTGTACAGATTTGGTGTTAATTATTTTAAAAGTTGTTGAAATTCTCCTGTGAAACAATATGGACCTGGAAAATTGAGTGAAGGGGAACTTTTAAAATTGCTATTTCAAGCTGGGCATGATGGTGCAGGCCTGCAATTCCCAAGGCTGTGGAGTCCAAGGCCAGCCTCAGCAACCTAGCTAGACCCTCAGAAATTTAGTGAGAACCTGATTCAAAATTTTTAAGAAGATTAAAAAGGAGGGTTCTGGGCTTCTAGTTCAGTGGTAAAGTGCATCTGGGTTCAATTCCCAGTACCAAAAACTACATGCACACATACATACATACATAAAATTGCTATTTCATTGCCCTATTATGTATCTGAATATTCACACTGAGTGTATTTTATTAGTGGTATGATTTTTGAGAAACCTGTTCAATTCATCTGAATTGCAAATTTGTGTGTGTAGAATTGTTCATAGCTTTCCTTATTATTCTTTTGACATCCACAGCTATCTAGAGATAAAGTGCTTCACTTCTGATATGGTAGTTTGCAACTATTCTATGTTTTTGTCAGTATCTTTAGAAATTTATCAGCTTATTAACTTTTAACAGTGCCACCTCTTAACATTCATCACTTTCTCTATTGTATTTTATGCTTTTAACTATTTTCTTTTTGGATTTCCTCACTTATGTTTATTATTTCTCTTTTTTCTGCTTCCTTGGAGTTTATATTATCCTTTCCCATAGTTCTTGAGATGGGAGTTTAGACTATTAATAATAACTATTTTGCATTGTTTTAAATTTCCCTTTCAGAACTACTTTGTGCATCCAACAAATTTTATTACATTCTATTTTCATTTTCATTCCATTTGATGTACTTTATTTTTATTTGTGTCCTCTCTCTCTCTCTCTCTCTCTCTTCTCTCTTTCTTTGTCAGGCGGGCATACTGAGGAGCAAACCCAGAGACACTTTACCACTGAGCCATTGAGCCACATCTCCAGCTCTTTGAGACAGGTTTTGGCTAGATTAAGTAGGGCCTTACTAAGCTGCTGAGGCTAGCTGTGAACCTACCTTAGCCTTCTGAGTGTCTGGGATTACAGGCATGTGCCACGATGCCCAGCTTGTTTTTCTCATCGACCATAGGTATGTTGAATTGTGTTTAATTTTCAAGTATTTGGATTCATTATCTTTCTTGTTATCTTCCTGTGATTGATTTCTACTTTTATTGTCCTTTGTTAGGAAAATACAGTCTATGTGATTTAATATATGTGAGGTTCATTTTATGACCCAGAATAGAATCTATTTTGACATATGTTTTTTGAGCACTTAAAAAGATTGTGTACTCTGCTACTGTAGGGAGATGCATTCAATAAATGCTGATTAAATTCTGTTGGCTATTTTGTTGAGTTTTTTTTATGTTTTTTAATTTTCGTGGTGTAAAAAGTGACTTTTTATTAAAACCCAAACATTTTAAATATTATGCTGTGAAACCGTGAGTCTTATTTAAACCATTCCTTATGAATGTGGCAGGGCAACAATTTTTGTTTTTGTGTTCTCAGTTTTGGGCTGCAATAGAGTTGTTATTTTCTAAAATATTTTTTAAATGACAAGAATTTTCCTTGTTGTTTTAACTAGAAAGTGGGGCTTTTTTATTTTAAAATAATTTATTTTATTTTTTTATTTTAAAAAGTTTTGCATTCTTTGTTTACATTTGGTTTGCCAATATTTTCACCACTAAATCTGGGATATATGGTGAAAAATGAAAACCTAAACTCATCAAAATATTTTTTCCTTGGTTCATGAAATTCCCAAACCATTCTGCCTTTTTCTCTCTAATTGCTTATATTTGTTTCATACAAAGTTCAGGGCTTACAGAGAAGAGGGTGGACATCTATTCCATATTCTTGCATTTTTATTCTCTGCTGGACAGTTGTTTCTTTCAGTGCCATTGCTTCTTATGCCCAGGGATCGCTATTTCTGGCTAGTCCTTTCCTGGACAGACTCCACTTCAATATTTTCTCTATGGGTGGTTAACATTTCAGAAACATTGCCATAAAAATTCCAGCAAACACTTGAGGAACACAATGTTTGAGTATATGCATTACTCAGGTTCATGCCTGTCTTCAGCTATACTGCCCAAAACAAGCTTTCTGGTATTCTTAATTCTTAATTCTAACATCTGCAAAGCGGGGATAATCATAATTCATAGGCTTTTTATTTATGCTAAGTGAGATATTGTAAGGGGATACATGGAGGCCATGATTTATACATTTATAACTACTGTTGTGGAGGGGTAAAAAAGGATCTCCAAGATTTTTTTTTTTAATGAAAGAAAACCATTATATGTTTCTAATAATTCCCTCTATTCTTTAAGAATTCCCATCCACATAAAGAATTTTTAATAATACTGTGTGTATAAGAATTCTGTGATGAGTAATATAGGCAGTGCCCTGGCCTCACTGAGCATAAATTTTACTGGAGGAAATACACAATTAATAAGTAAACAAAAAGCTAAAAGAGATTGTCATTGACTGTGTTAAGTATTGTGGGAGTTGAAATGCAATGGTTAATGAAATAGACTGGTGGTTAGGAAGAAAAGTTACTTCACATAGAAAATGAAGGAAGAATGAAAGAATCTAGTCATGCAAAGACTCTCAGAGAACGTTATATTATCAATAGGAAGAGCCAGTGCAGACATCCTAATAAAGATCTTGCATTCCTGAATCAACACATCTTTTTGGGAAATTGTCAAATGTTTCAGTTTCATCTCCCAGAAGAAAAATATATGTTAGATAATGAATTGTGGATTTGTCAATTGAGAGCTAGAAGTTAAAAACTTTGAAATATATTCCTAAGCTAATAAAATCCTTTTTATGTCTCTTATTCCTTATAATTATGTCCTTTTCTCTTTATCCTTATATTTCTTTCACTAGCAAGCAGTACTAATGGCTATCTATCTATGCTAAGAGGTACGAAAATCATTCACTAGCAGAAATTACCCAGAAAGTGGTATTTAAGTGAAAAATAAAATTCAATGTCCACGGAAAGTGAGAATAGATGGTAGGTTTCATTTTCTCAGAAATAACACTCAGATGACTGCACACTGTCCCTCTCCTGATAATGCAGAGATGGCTTTCATAATCTATAATGAAAATTTAGTGTAGTTCAGGATGAGAAGGCAAAATTGAGAATAGTAGAGCCAGGAGGCTATAGGTAGAGCATACTTTTTTTTGTTTTTTGTTTTTTTTAATTTTTCTGCACATGACTCAGAAAGTGTTATTTCAGCTTAGTATTTTCTGTCTGCAAATGGTTCCTACCTTAATTTACTTGATGCTTGAAAATGAAATCATGCAGTTTCAAGAGAATATCTGTCTAAAAGACATGCCTGAGTCAATCTCTTTACCTTCACACTAAGATGGCAAATGTCTCATGCTTCTAGCCCTATGCTCCCTCACCACAGATGTGCCAGGCAGCAGCATTTAATAAGCCCTGACATCCCCCTGATTGTTGAGTCTTTTAAATATAGCATTCCAGGAAAACCATTATCAACTGAATAATGTAGGCTCTAAGTACAAATTATTCACTATAGTTGCTTTATTCCTCTATTCCAAATTCTAAATTTCTCCCATTAATCCTACTAATGTTGCTTCATATTTAATATGGGGAAATCACATGAGTTCCTAAATGGCCTCCTTGAGAAAACTTACTTGACCAAGAACTCATATCAAAACATGTGGAAAGAAATTAATTGTGTTAAGAAAAATACAAAACAAACTAAAACTTCAACTAGGACGATATTTCTTTATCCTATAGAAGTACTTTAAATCCTGGACAGAAACTAGGGAGGCAAAAACTTTTCAGTACACATTTCTCATTCATGCCAAAGTGGAGGCTGGACCTTGGGTCCTTGGATAATGTCTTAGAAATGAAACCCTAGGCAAAACCCATAAGGAGGCAATCTCAGAAGTGAAAAAGAAAATTACTGTGAACTTCCAAGGGAGAGGATTTGTTGATTCTAAGACAGGCAGGTTTTCTGTTTGTTTGTTTGTTTGTTTTCCTGAGAATAAGGATGGGTATGACATCAAGAAGTATAATTCTGCTGGTGACTTTCTTTCTAGATACCACTTGAAGAAGTAATGTAGATGTGATTGTTTAGTGGGTCTGAAGTTAGCACTGGGAAAGGGAACATTATGAAGATGGCTCTCCTTGTTCCTTTGTGAGTTGTCTGAGTCCAGTGTTAGAAAAAAGGGTCATAAACTTAATAAATGCCACATACTTCCTTCACTGAAATTCAATCCTCTTATGAACAATCAAGTTAGTACAAATGAACTAAAGGGCTACATGTTTGAATCTTCCTGTAGAAAGATCATTTTGCTGTACAGAGTATCAGATATTGCTAGTGTAAGTAGTATACTAGTTCAAAGCTAGAGCTTCTCTATAAAATATTTTCTAAAAACTTTAAAATCTGGAGACAATCCTGGAGTTTTTTTTTTAGTTTTTATAAAGATATAAAAAATGACTTCCTGAAAACTACCCTACTAGTCAGTGATTAAACTAATGCTTAATCCAAAGTTTCTTGAATCCCACTCCAATGTTCTAAGTAGTGAATCAGATTTTCAGGATCCTTTAACACAGAGCCAATACCTATAATATAAGGGAAGAACAAAAGCCTGGAGGTTATCTCACAAGACTAGGGAAATATTCCTTCCTATTTAAGCAACTGTCACCTTCCATTAGATATAGCTCTCTCCTAACCCCCTTTTTACACCTGAAGATGTCCTCTGGGAAAGAAAACTCAAGAATGTTCTATGTTTTTATTTTATTTTTTGAGACTTCACCCAGCCCCTGTCCTCATCTATAATATGTATTGTAGATTTATTATCCCCTAATATCATTAAATAAAAAGTGAAAGTCATTTCTGTCAAATATCCACCCTCCTAGCACACTCAGATTCCATACTCAGAGATAGCACTATCTTAATCTGTGGATCAATATTTCCCACAAATATAAGAGATACTATATTGCATAATGAATGGTATTTGGGGCATAGAGTTTTTATTCTCTCATAAGCATTCTAACTCCCATTTTGAACTACCTTTTCCAAATACTCAGCATGAAACCACATGCTCAGGTCTAAAATGCAATATTCATGTTTTACTACAAAGTTCTAAGTTCAGATTTTCCAGGTTCTTAGGGTTGAATGCATCTTGCTTGATCATAGTTCAGGGCCCTGGCTTTCTCTGACCATCTGAGGTCAGAGTCAACAATGTTCAGGAAACAACTGTTTTTCCATTACTTAAGGTCTGAGCAGGAGTCTAGGCAAGCATTTGGGAATAAAAACACCAGAAAGAGAGAGAGAAAATTTCTATACATGTGAGTTGTTAGAGCAAAAATTCTTATGATTATCAAAGGGTAGCTTTTGTTATCATATAACACCATACTTGTCTGCACCTCAGGATTATAGGAAATATGACAGAGAAGAATTGTGATGCAGCGACTGGGGATGTGGCTCAAGAGTAGCGCGCTCGCCTGGCATGCGTGTGGCCGGGTTCGATCCTCAGCACCACATACAAACAAAGATGTTGTGTCCGCCAAAAACTAAAAAATATTAAACTCTCTCTCTCTCTCTCTAAAAAAAAAAAAAAAAAGAATTGTGATGCAGGTGGATTTCCCAGTCTTCAGAATAATGAGCAATTTGTCTATAAATTGCCCAATCTAAGGTATTTTATTATAGCTGATTAAATGATCTAAGATAGAAATTGTTACCAGTAATGGTATATTATTCTAACAAATAGTTAATGGAATTAAGAAGTGAGGCCTTTGAGAGGTAAGTAGGTCACCTTCACAACAAAGTGAGTGCCCTTTATAAAAGAGCCCTGAGACTTTGTTTGTTCCCTTTACTCTTCTACCGTGAAAGAATACATAAAAGATGCCTTCACCAGACATCAAATCTGCTAGCATCTTGATTTTGGACTTATCAACCTTGAAAACTATGAGCAATAAATTTCTATTGCTTATAAATTATCCAGTTGAAGGTACTTTTTTATAGCAACTCAGACTGAAACATGGGAATATCCCAAGTAGGATTAGTGGGAAAAGATGTTTTATATATATAAAAGGAAAAAAAAAAACATGAAAAGAAGTATTCATTAGACTTTCTACTCAAATTTTAATTTTTTTTATGTGTAGAGCCATTCCAGTGACCCTGATTATCTCTCAAGATGGCTCCATCTTTACCTCTCAACATCATTAGAGATGCCATTTATGATTAGCAGACAGCTGTCATAGACAGGCTGATGCCTTGCCCATGCTTCAAAACTTTAAAGAAAGAGTTCAGTGGACCCAGTTCTAAGGTCTAGCATCTTTTTCTCTCTAAAAGGTTATGTGTTCTTTTTTTGTCTGACTTGACCTAAATTCCTTAAACCAAAATTATTCATTTTTTCTGAATATGGATGTAAGATAAGCACAGTGATAGAAATAATGCTCAGCTGTTCTGAGCATATAGTTTAGGTATTAGTGTGAGAAGGCTATGGTTTAAGAACTGGCTTTGCTATTTATATCCATCAACTGTAAATAAAAATAATACATAATTTTATGGTTGCTAAAGCCTCAAATAAAATAATACTTATGGAATCACTCTTTCATCTGGAAATCACAGATGGGAAATATTTTTTGTTATATAATTTGACCTTTTTGTAGGAGTTCTCCTAGATTTCATAGCCTTTCCAAGATGGGGAATGCTTCTTCCTAGCTGAAGTCTTCTTAGGGAGCATCCCTGAGGAGTCCCTGCAACCTTGTCATTTCATTGACCCTTTTGATGAAAGAACATTGACATATTTTGATACAGCTATTTTTAAGCCTAAAGGACTCAAAGAAAAGTCAAACTTTCACAATTCATTCATTTTATGTTGGTTATACTGCAGCCAACAGGGTAAAATAAAATGTGGAGAGATTTGCTGGGTTCTGCATCAAGAAATATTGAAGTAAAAAGGATACAGGACCCCAGAACATCCTTGTGTGATATAGGAAAATACAACCCATTTTCTCTCAATACCAAGTGACTTTAAGGAGCATAAATTCTTGGCAGCAGGTCAGAGTGAGAAATTACTGGGATCCCCCTTGCTCAGGCTTTGTACCCCATTCATTTTCCTTTCTCAGAAGAATCGCTTCAGCGTATAGGATGCCTTTCCATCTGCCCCTCCAGATCCAACCTTGCCCTTGCTTCATTTTATGGTGTACTCTGAAATTGACCTGAATGAACTGCATTGATTGGATTCCTTGAACTCTGGTTTCCAAGAGGATTCTACATGAGAATTACTGGCTGAAGATCACTGGGAAGGTGGAAGATGTGGCCAGCACACTTGCTCCTGTTTCCATTAAAGTGTGTACCTCCTAATAGGCAGCCCTTCCTTATGTTGTTCTCTCCTCCAGTTGGACACCTCCCTTTGGCCTTCAGGCTAAGATGTGGAAGTCAGGCACAAAAGTCCAGCTGTTGTTAATCCCTAGGATTCTATGTTTTGGGGTTTTTTTTTGAGGGTGGGACATAATAGTCTACACCACCAGCACCATTATAAATAGAACTTCTATGAAAGTTTATGGGAGTGGCATCTTTTCTGCCTGATCCTCATTAATTCCTAAAGATGACCTCCTTTGAGGTGGAAATGTGGATGTCATTTTGACTCCGTGGACTGAACAAGGCAGGGTTATCCTGGGAAGAAGGGAAAAGGGTAAATCATACTACATATGGCCCCTGCCAATACTCTTCTTCCTCTACTCCTTCCTTTTCCTTTCCCTCTACCTTCTCCTCCTTTTTCTTGTTATCATAATTATTTGTTATATCAACCTGGCATTTTCAGTTAGCCACTGCCATCCCAGTAAGGTAGGAATTCCAGCCATGGAATTAATTTGATTCCCAAACATCTGCATCTCAATCCTGACTTTTTATCTTCTGGTGACCTTTAAGAGACGATTTTCATTTTCTCCAGACTTCTGTTACCTGATTACTTCCAAATCGAGAGGCAAAATTTATTATTTACCCTTTAATGAAATTAGTAGGGCATTGAAATATAGGCACAGATGACCTAACTCTGACATAAGAAAACAAACAAACAAAAAACAGCAAGTTTCTATTTTTCTTTATTTTTTAATTTAAAGCTGAATTTTTGTTGGGGAAGTTTATCTGTTTTCTGATGACTTGTGCTTAAGTGAGATTGAGATATGTAAACTCTTTTCCTCTCATTTATTTGTGGGTGGCAGTATTCACTGGAAAGCCATGTGGTTAGCTCAGTGGGAAGTTAGACAATATTTAATCTTCTCCTGAATGGCCTTTAGCCTGAGGAGTGTTTTCCATCCCAGCTGACTCTCAACCCTGGCACTGGCTCCACTTTCTTCTTTTTCTCATTCAGTTGCTTCTCTCAGAGAGAGCTTTCAGAGACCTCGAGACCTCTATCTGAGTCTAGTTTAGCTCTCTAACATTTTCCTGACTGTATGCATTTTATCTATTATATTTATTTGTTTAGTGTGTCTTGTCCACTAGAATGAAGTAGTTAGGATTTTGATAATTTCTTTGCTCCATTATTCTAGATGAATTATCATATTCATATAGATATGCTAAAAGTTTTCAATTTACTCCCCAAGATTCACTCTCTTGCCTTGATATGTACACTAGCATTTTCTTATGGGGATGGAACAGTGGATACATTTTTGGATGGGTTTGGCTTATGTGTAGTTTAGCCAGGAGGTTGAAGGATGGAGGAGAATTTATCACCAATTTGTACCTCTGTGTTCTAGTAACACTCCCTCTTCTTCTATCCTAGTAGAGGTTACAACACTCCCCCCTCCATATCACTAGCCCCAGGAGAATGTGTCAGCTCTTATTGATGTTCATAAATTGAACCCAGGCATTTGTGAAACAAACTTTTTAAAAAATATTTTCAATGTACCTACTTCCTTTATGCTTGGGCCCTGGCTGTTAGATCCTTTATTTGACACATGAAAAATGTGTTTTGAATGTTTTCTAATAACTAGAAGTTAGGTATGCAATGGAAAACTTATTTTGTCACTTCTGTAAGTTTAATGTAATATAACAAAGGGTGAAAGATTATTTTAGGTGATAGAAAATATTGGCCTGCAATAAGTTCCAAAGTTTTTCTAAAAGTTTAGAAACATAGGTTTAATCCTCAAAACACTTTGTACTTTAACAGATCAGGATGTAGAATAAAATTAAGATTTATTAAGAAGCTCTGAAATTTATCCCTCATTTTAGTGATTTATATGTTGTCCACATGACTATTTTCATTCTTATTCTGTAACCTTTGTCCTTTGGTACCTAGATAGTCTCATCTGAGTTCCTGATAGCTGAGAGAATACCTTGTTTCTACTGTTGAACTTTATATCATCTGACAACCCCCAGTATGTGGGATTCTTTGGTATTAATTTCTGCTTGGTTAACAGCTAGTCACATTTTGTACACTAATGACATTAATGTGTCAGTTCTTTTACTAAAGTGGGTTGTAATGTATAAGGCACCACCTCTTGAACTGGGATCTCAGCAGATAATCAAGTTAAGCATCACTACCACGTTACTTGAGGAAATGCAATGGTGTAGTATCATCTGTGGCTAGAGGGAGAATAATGGACTGAAAGCATCATCCTTCCTCCCCTTCATTTTGGGGATCTCTCAGCGAGCACATCAAGTTTATACCATATTTAAAAGTGAAAATTACTGCTTCCTGAGAGAACTCTGGCATTAAGGTAATTGTGAATCTCACTGAGTCTGCCTATAAATAAATTAAAAACAGGTAAGACAAAAAGGCAAAACAAACAAAGAAAACCAAAAGCTTAAGAAATGTCCAAGAAATCAAATGCCAGTATCTCCTCAAGAATCCCAAGGTATGAGCAGGTGGGGACTGACTTCTGACAGCTAGAAGATCTGTATAAAAGAAAGTGGAGGGGACCATGATGGGTCTTTAATATAGCTGAGATAAGTGAGCCCACAAAAGTCAACCATCATGGGTCACTGCAGAATAGTAGTTAAAACTGGGAGATGCTCAGCTTCTGCCTGTTCCAGAGTTCACACTGTGGAGCAAAGCGTCTGTGAAAAGTCAGAAAAATTTTAGCAGGCTGTGCTCTATAAACTCTGAAGAAAACCAGGTGATTATATATATTCCAGGTCAAAACTAAACTGAGCTGGAGATACAGACCAAATGGAATAGGACAGGGGAAGTGGGGGCAAAGAAAAGTAGTGACTTACACAAAAAATGAGTTATGGAAATTGTGCCAGGAAAACACAGAAATGTGGGTTTATAGCTTTCAAAAACTGCACTGACAAAAATCACCACCATGTGATTTTTGGCCATGATGGAGTAAATGGATTGGGACTTGCCATTCCTTTATAAACAGAACATAGTTTGAGAGAAAATATTCTAAAGAGTAGGCATCAAAGACCCTTGAGACTGACCATTGATCATTCCACCTTCTTACTGGGCATTTTTCTCCAGGGACACAAAAAAATAAAACCTAAGAAGAATAAGTGAGTGGTCTCTCACTGAGCTCAGGAATTTAATATCAGAACTCCAGGTTACTATAGTCCCTGGAAATTGTGAGGCAGGGCCCCCAAAAGGAGGAAACTATATACAATTGAGGGCTCAGGAGTTGGCACAGGGACTCACAATTAAGCAATCCAAGAAGTTCAGGGAACCACAGGTAGGATGCAAACAAAATCACATCTATGCACATCAGAAACCACTATAAACCAGGGTAAAAATAAATATTTTTTAAGTTATTTTATTTTTTGACCTTAATCTTTTACACAGATTTTTCTTTTAATTGATATTTTTTAGAAAATTAAATGACAGCAGAATGCATTACAATTTTTATTACACATATACAGCACAATTTTTCATATCTCTGGTTATATATAAAGTATGTTGACATCAATTTGTATCTTCATACATGTACTTTGAATAATGATGTCTATCACATTTCACCATCCTTGCTAATCCCCTGCCTCCTCCCTTTCCCTCCCATCCCTCTGCCCTATCTAGAATTCAGCTATTCCTCCCATGCTCCCCCTCCCTACCCGACTATTAGTCAGCCTCCTTATATCAGAGAAAATATTTGACATTTGCGTTTTAGGGATTGGCTAACTTCACTTAGCATTATCTTCTCCAACGCCATCCATTTACCTGCAAATGTTATGATTTTGTTCTCTTTTATTGCTGAGTAAAATTCCATTGTGTATATATGCCACATTTTTTTTTTATCCATTCATCTACTGAAGGGCATCCAGGTTGGCTCCACAGTTTAGCTATTGTGAATTGTGCTGCTATAAACATTGATGTGGCTTTGATACTTCTTTGATTATGGTCATTTTGATAATATTAATTCTGCCTATTTAAGAGCAAGGTAGATCTTTCCATCTTCTAAGGTCTTCTTTGATTTTTTTTTCTTTAGGGTTCTGTAGTTTCATTGTATAGATCTTTCACTTGTTTTGTTGATTCACACTTATCTTATTTCTTTTGATGTTATTGTAAATGGGGTAGTTTTCCTCATTTCCTTCTCAGAGGATTTGTCACTGTTATACAGAAATGCCTTTGATTTATGGGTGTTGATTTTATATCCTGCTACTTTGCCGAATTCATTGACTAGTTCTAGAAGTTTTCTGGCGGAACTTTTTGGGTCTTCTAAGTATAGAATCATATAGTCAGAAAATAGTTCTAATTTAAGTTCCTGTTATTCCTAGTTTTTCTAATGTTTTGAACATGAAAGGGTGCTGTATTTTGTCAAATGCGTTTTCTGCATCTATTGAGTCTATTGATGTGATGAATTACAGTTATTGATTTTCTTATGTTGAACTAACCTTGCATTCCTGGGATGGATCCCACTTTATCATGGTGCACAATCTTTTTGATATGTTTTTGTATTCAATTTGCCAGTGTTTTATTGAGAATTTTTGCATTTATTTTTATTAGAGATATTGGCCTGAAGTTTTCTTTCTTTGAGGTGTCATTGCCTGGTTTTGAGATCAGAGTGATATTGGCCTCATAGAATGAGTTTGGAAGTGCTGCCTCTAAAAAGTTATTTTATACAGAGACAAAAAACAACAAAAAGCTGACTTCTTATTGTAAATTATGGAGATCAGAGAAAAAATAGAAAAACATCTTTAAAGTTCTAATCAGTCTGCTTCATTACTTGGGATTGGGGGATACATATATTTGAGGTTGAAGGCTAAAGACAAAAGTAAATGTCATATGCACCAGTTATGCATAGCATGCAATAAAACATATAACACAAGTTGACATAGATGAAAGTTTATTACCATATTGTACCCAGAACATTAGCTCCTTCTTCCAACCCAGTGGAAAGAAGAATTGTGCTTAGAACAAAGAAGTCAATGGGATCAATTTTGCATCAACCCCAGTAATCTTCCTTATCAAGACCATTGTTGGAAAAAGGTAGGTAAGAATCTGCTCAGATTTACCAATGCTTACTGCTTACATGACTTGATATGAATTTTTTGTTTGTTTGTTTTTTAATTTGCTTTGAAACACACCACCCTCATTATCAAACAAAATATATGTATGAAGATGTGAAAGAAAAAGAAACACAGCAATATATTCATAAGTATACAAATATTGATTAATTTTGACAAAATGAGTACATCCCTTTGACCACCACTCAGAAAAAGAAGTAATATTACCAGAAATTTAAATTGAATTTCATGAAAAATCCTTATGTTCTCTTTAGTAATTAAGGCCTTACCTAGAATGACAGTTATTCTGAACTTAAAATCACAGACTTCTTTCTGAATTTTTATAATAAAGAATGTATCATTTATATTCCCAGCTTTCTTTTTTTCTCACAATGATGTGATTATCACATGTTGACATATTTGTAATTTATTCATTCTCACTGATATATAGTACTCTGTTGTCTGCACATGTCACAAATTATTTATCAGTTCCTCTACCAATGAACATTCAAATTTTTTTCCAGCTTTGAGCTATTACTAAAACTGCTGTTGGTGTTTTGCATGTCTTTCAGTATACCTATGCAAACATTTCTGTTGTTCATATATGTAAATGTGGAACTAATGATCATGATAATGTACTGTGCATTTGATTTTAATATATGCTATTAAATATTTTTGTGAATTACTTTTACAAATTTACAATTCAAAGTGTAAGATATGGAGACTTCAATTGTGTTGATTAATAATAAAACACATGTAATAGAAAATGTTATTGATTTTTCTGTTATTTCACTTTAGCCACATTGATCACTGTGGAATAATGCCTTGTTGTGCTTTAAATTAATATTTCCCCTATGACTAAGAAATTTGAGCACCTTTTCATATGCATACTAGTCATATGGGTAAATTTCTCCTGTTAAATCCTCATTTAAGACTTGAAACACTTTTTTTTTGCTGTGTTCTCTGCCTTTTACTTACTGATTTGTAGAAATTCTTTATATATTTTCAAAAAGTCCCTTGCTCTGTGTGTGTGTGTGTATGTGTTTGTGTGTGTGTATTCTCTCCTTATTCTGTATATTAAGCATTTTTATTATAATGTGACTTAGTGTATATCAGTTGTGATTTTGTGTGTTTGGTGTCCTATAAGCCACTTGTATTTAATTTTACAATTAATCCTACATGTTTGGAAAATATTCTGATATTATTTCATTGAATAGATTGTTCATTCCTTTGGTTTATAACTTTATGCCTTCCTTAACCCCAATAATTCTTAAATTTGGTCTTTTCTTGTTATCCCGTAATTTTTGGATGTTCTGCTCATGGCTTCTTAATATCTTCACTGTGTGGTCACCTTTATTTGTAAGATTGTATATTTTGTCTTCATTATCTGAGATTCTGTCTTTCAAGTGATCTAATCTGTTGCTGATGCTTTAAATTAAGTTTTTAATTTGGTTTATTTTTTCCTTCATTTCAAGGATTTCTTCTTATTATTTTTTTTTAGAATCTCTATTTCCTTATTGAAGTAATTTTTCCCTTCCTGTATAACAAATGTGTCCCAAGATGGAGGTGGACATTTTCAGAGCTGGAGCATCGGGGTGTGCTGGGTGGTGTCACTGGGCTGTGTGCTTGGAGATGCAGCTCAATGACATGCAGTGCTGTGGTGAGCAGCTGTCTCCAGACCCTGTCCAGTGTCCCCAGGTACAGGCTACTGTGTGTAGGGGACTATACAGTGGCTGCAGTGTCTCAAGATGGAGGTGGACAGGGGAGCCTTACATTGGTATGAGGGACCACATGGGAGTGGCCAGGTGTTCTGCACAGGCACTGTTGCTGGGAATCCTGCTCAGGCACTGAGGCTGAGGGTCCTGCATGGATGACTACAGATTACCACTTTATAATATAAGTATATATTTGTTTAATTTCATAAAAAATGACAAAATATTTCCAAGGGATTGCTTTTCCACAAGAAAAGCTTATCCTTTCCTGTTGTTTTGCTTCCTCAGTAGCACTAGTTGTATTATTTTTAATTTTTATTATTCTAAAGTGTATGCAGTAGGTGGTGGGAGGGGGACAAGCACAAGAGACTGCATAGATTTTTTTATTCCTTTTTAAAAAATAAACTTCTAGAAAATATAAAATTATTGATAGTAGTTCAGCAAGTTAAGGCTTGCCAGGGGCTGAAATTGTAAGGGAGGTACAAAGGACTCTGAGGAAAATTTTAGAAATGAAGGAAAAAAATTATCATAAATATGGTGATGATTACATGACCAACTGCATTCTCAAAACTCATCAAATTGTTCAATTAACATTTTTAACTGCATTGTGGGTGAATTATTTCAAAATAAAGATAATTCTAAAAATCAAAAAGCCTCAAAATTGTTTTCTACTAATATACAAAAATGTAATTGTTCTTTTTCTAAAAAAAATACTGAGATGCCACATTTTTACTCAGTAGTTCTATGTATTATTTTGATATTTTTTAGTATTTATTTTTGCTTAAACAATAATACAACAATACAAGAAAAAATGAAGATGGTTTTACTTTCCAATCATTATGACATTTTAATACATAATGCTTATTTAATTTATTCAATATCTCATGTGTTTAGCTTTGATTAACTCTAAGGGTATAGGTACCCTTACTATTGTCATTATGTATATATAATGTGTAAACCTTATAAAAATGCATAAACTAATATACATATGTATATACTTATCTATAATGAGAAGAAAAATATTAATTGATTTGGTGAGGCAATGCAATCTTAATTTCCTCTAAATCAATTAAGTGCCTATTTGTTCAATAGTGTATACATATTTTTATAAGATTCAGACTTTTTCTTATTTACATTTTTATTTCCATAAATAATATATTTTCTTTTTGGCATATATAGAACCATTACAAAAATATATCAGAGAAATGTCTAACACCTCATATATTCCCTCATGTTTCCCCTTTGTAGACCCACCCTTTCCCCCAGGCAACCACTATTTGCTTGACATTTCTATAATTTGGCATTTTCAAGAATATCATATTAATGGGATTATACATTATTCCATTTTTTAAAATCTGGATTATTTAATGCAACAAGGCTGCTGATTCCTTGGGTCTGCCCAACTCATGAACTAAATTTCCCTGTAACTGAGGCTGATAGGAAAAATGGAAAGAGCCTGGGACTAACAGCAATTCCCAGTGTTCCAAGTTTCTACCCTGTTTGTTTCCCTGAATAAATGCATCTCAATTTGGTGCATACCTTTGGCCAATTTCCAGAGTACTGAGTGGTTGATTCTGACAATTGTGTTAAGTTTTATCATTGCCTTTTTTTAAAAGAATAGACTTCATGTTTCTGAGAGGATGCGGGCTTTCAGAAAGCACAAGATTTTATAGTATATTGCTAACATTTTCTGCAATAATGTATTAATATGGGCAATTGCAACAAATTGATGAGCTGATATTAATACATCATATTGTGGAACAAAATCTGCACCCTGTTCTGAGTTACTCCATGATATATAGAACAGTAGTTTTAGGCTATACCTAACCATGAGTTATTTCATTTTATAAAGTATTGGTTTGTTCTGAGTTACTACATTTTTGAGTACAAATGCCAAGATATAATGATTCTACACCTTGTATGTACAAAATAAACACAATCACCATCTGCTCAGCCCAACCATGATGCACTAATTGATAAATATTTTTTTCTTGCCAACTTATCAAAGTAAATCAGGAACACCTGAACACATGGGCATCCCAAATCATATCTGAAACATGAGATCCAGGAGCTTATCAACCTTACCATAAGAAACCCCTTCTCCTAAAATTCATAAAAGAAATCTCCCCCAAGGATGGATATGGCAGCACACTAACCTGGTCACTCATCACAAGTCTTATCAAGAAAAATCACCACAATGATGAACTTTTAGTTCTCTGCCTCTGGGATTCTACTCAGCAAGCTTTTTTTCTGCTCTGGAAGATGCATGATTTACTTCAAACTGACCCCTTAGGCTGACATTTTGAGCTGACACTGAAAATGAGGTCTGTCTGAACCTTGACAACTCCATGGAAATGGTTCATTATCCAAAGTACATGTATGAAGATAGGAATTGGTGCGAACATACTTTATATACAATCAGAAATATAAAAAAAATTGTGCTCTATATGTATGATATGAGTTGTAATGCATTCCACTGTCATTTATTTTTAAAAAATCAACAAAAAAGTAAATAAAAAACACTTATCTGACCACCTACAGTGAGTCTTTGTATCTGTACTTTGCATTTGCATCTGTTATTTGCCTTTGTTCTTGGCCCAGCATACTGTTACCCTGTGGCCACCATTACAGTATTATACAGAATAGTTTTACCACCCTAAAATTGCCCTATACTCTACCTATTCATATATTCCTCCCTTCCCTCAAACCTTGGCAACCCTTAAGACTTTTATGTCACTATAGCTTGGCTCTTTCAAAGTATGTCACAGAGTTAGAATCACACAGTATAGAGCCTTTTCGGGGTTTTTTGGGGTTTTTTTTTTTGTTTTTGTTTTTGTTTTTGTTTTTGTTTTTTTCATTTAGCAATATCCATGTAGACTTTTTCTCTATACTTTTGTGACTTTTATCACTGGATAATGCTTCATCAGAAGGAATACCATAGTTTGTTTATATATTCATCTATTGAATGACATATTAGTTGCTTCCAAATTTAGGTAATGATGAATGAAGCTGCTATATACAATGAAGCTGCTATATACATGCAAGTGCTGATGTTTGGTAGACATGAGTTTTCAATTCATTTGCATAAATACCAAAGTGCAATATTTGATGCTACCATAAGATCATATTTAGCTTTGTAAAAAACTGCTAAACTGCCTTCCAAAGTGGCTATATCACTTTGCATTTCTAGCAGCAATTAATAAGAGTTCCTGTTGCTTCATATCCTCACCAGCATCTGGCAATGGCAGTGTTTTACTTTTCAGACACTCTAATAGGTCTGTAGTATCACATTGTTGTTTTAATTTGTATTTCTCTGATGACAAATGATGTTGAGCATATTTTTTTTATTCTTATTTGACACCCATATACTTTTGGTAAGGTGTCTATGCAGGTGTTTTGTACAGTTTAAAGCTGTTTTTCTTACTTTTTTGTTGTTGTTGTTGCACTGAGGATTGAACTCAGGGGCGCTCAAACACTGAGCTATTTTGTATTTCACTTAGGGACAGGATCTCATTGAGTTGCTTAGTGCCTCACCTTTGCTGAGGCTGGCTTTCAACTTGTGATGCTTCTGCCTCAGCCTCCCAAACCGCTGGGATTACAGGCATGTGTCACCATGTCCATCCTTGTTAATTTTCTTGTAGTGACTTCTTTAAAAAATGTTTTAATTAGTTATACATGGCAGTAGAATACACTTTGATACAATTATATGTAATGGAGTATAGATTCTCATTCTTCTGGTTATACATGTAGAATCCCACTGGTCGTATAGTTATTTATGTACATAGTGTAATAATATCTGATTCATTCTACTATTCTTTCTACTTCCTTACCCCTTTCTCTCCCTTAACTCCTCTCTACCTAATCTAAAGTTACTCTTCTCTTCCCTAGCCACCCTCTTAATTGTGAATTAGCATTTGCATATCAAATAAAACGTTCAACTTTTGGTATTTGGGATTGGCTTATTTTGCTTAGCATAATAGTCTCTAAATCCATCCATTTACTGGCAAATATCATAATTTCATTCTTCTTTAAGACTGAGTAATATTCCACTGTGTGTGTGTGTGTATCATATCTTTTGGTTTCCTTTTATTCATCTATTGAAGGGCACCTAGGTTAGTTGATTTATTTTAAGAGTTCTTTTTTTGTATTCCCTTATCAGATACATGTTTTACCGAATACTCTTTTTCAGTTTGTGGCTTATCTTTTCTATCTCTGAAAAGTTTCTTCTGCAGAGCACAGGTTTTAAATTTAATAAAGTCACATTTATTGATTATTTGTTTGTGGAGGGAATTTTCTGAGACCCTTATTCACCCATCACAGAAATCTGCATGCCATTTCTTAAGCCATAATATGTGTCAGACACTGTACTGATCAGTTATATTCCTCATAATGTTAACCTCTCCTAATATCTTTCTGTAGCTGATACAGCTTTAAACATCCATTACACTATGAATTTAAGACTGATAAAATTGCTCAAGGTTACAAAGTTAGAAATGTACAATCAATATTAAAATTTAAACAGACTGACCTAAGAGGCTGCTTACCTACCCACAGTGCTGTATTGTTGACTGGAAACTCGGAAAGTGACCATCAGCTTTAGCTTGCCTTCTAGCCATGTGCCTTTCCTTTACTACAATCCCTAATGTTTCAAATTAACAATTCATTCAGCGGTATGACTTTAGCAAGTCCTTGCTCACATCTAGCTCCAGTATGCCTCCTTGTCACTCTCAATGATCCTACCTATGTCTAGCTAAACCTACTTCACTGTATTCTCTGTACACTTAGACTGGAATACAAACTTTTAACCATATCTCACAGGGTTTAAATTAAGTTGGGCCAGCCTGCCTTTTGTACCTGTTTGCTGTCATTATTCCCCTTATTTACAAGTTTTGGTCCCACTGCTATCACTTTCCGGGTAAATATAACCAGCTCCTAGTTACTGCAGACTTTGGTACTTGCTAATCCTTCTTTTCAAAAATATTCTTCCCTAATAACTTTGAATGATTGTTTCCTTTTCATCATGCAAGTCTCAGCATCTAATTCATTTTATTATCTATTCCTTATTTATCTCCCAACTGCTTTGTTGTTGAATTATTTTATTACTTTTTCATTGACCGGGGTTCTCCTGCTGTAATATGTACCTGTATTAGAAATGTATTTATTTGGCCTTGTATTCTTAACATACTGTAATTTTTATTGTTTTTTAATCATTATACCTATATAATCTAGCTATCCATCCATCTATCAAAAAGTATGTCATCTATTTATCATTCATTCATCCATCCATATTTCTATCTCTTATATCTTCTTTTAAATTAATTTTTATTTACATATAAGAACAGAATGCATTACAATTCTTATTATACATATAGAGCACAATTTTTCATATCTCTGGTTGCATACAATGTATATTCACCAATTCGTGTCTTCATACATGTACTTTGGATAATAATGTTCATCACATTCCATCATCATTTCTAATCCCATTGCCCTTCTCTTTCCCTCCCACCCCTCTACCCTATCTAGAGTTTGTCTGTTCCTCCCATGCTCCCTCTCCCTATGCAATTATGAGTCAGCCTCTTCAAATCAGAGAAAATATTTGGCATTTGTTTTTTTTTGTTTTGGAATTGGCTAACTTCCCTTAGCATTATGTTCTCTAACTCCATCCATTTACCTAAAAATGACATGATTTTATTCTCTTTTATGTGGAGTAATATTACATTGTGTATATATGCCACATTTTTTATCCATTCCTCTATTGAAGGGCATCTAAGTTGGTTCCACAGTTTAGGTAATTGTGAATTGCGCTGCTATAAACATTGATGTGGCTGTGTCCCTGTAGTATGCTGTTTTTAAGTCCTTTGGGTATAGACCAAGGAGAGGGATAATTGGGTCAAATGGTGCTTCCATTCCCAATTTTCCAAGAAATTTCCATATTGCTTTCCATATTGGCTGCACCAATTTGCAGTCCCATCAGCAATGTATGAGTGTACCTTTTTCCCCACATCCTCACCAGCACTTATTATTGTTTGTCTTCATAATATCTGCTATTCTGACTGGAGTGAGATGAAATCTTAGAGTAGTTTTGATTTGCATTTCTCTAATTGCTAGTGATTATGAACATTTTTTAATATATTGTTGATTGATCATATATTATCTTCTAAGAAGTGTCTGTTCAGGTCCTTGGCCCATTTATTGATTAAGTTATTTGTATTTTTAGTGTTTAGCTTTTTGAGTTCTTTATATACCCTAGAGGTTAGTGCTCTATCTGATGTGTGAGGGGTAAAGATTTGCTCCCAATATTCACCTCACAGATTGTTTCTTTTGCTGAGAAGAAACTTTATAGTTTGATTCCATCCCATTTATTGATTCTTGGGTTTAATTCTTGTGCTATAGGAGTCTTATTATGGAAGTTGGGGCCTAATTCCACATGATGGAGATTAGGGCCTATTATTTTTTCTATTAGATGCAGAGTCTCTAGTTTTATTCCTATTTCCTAGACCCATTTTGAGTTGAGTTTTGTGTATGGTGAGAGATAGGGGTTTAACTTCATTTTGTTGCATATGGATTTCCAGTTTTCCCAGCACCATTTGTTGAAGAGGCTATCTTTTCTCCAATGCATGTTTTTGGCACTTTTGTCTAATATAAGATAATTGCAATTTTGTGGGTCAGTCTCTGTGTCCTCTACTCTGTATCATTTGTCTACCAGTCTGTTTTGGTGCCAATACCATGCTGTTTTTCTTACTAATGCTCTGTAGCATAGTTTAAGGTCTGGTATAGTGATGCCACCTATTTCAGTCTTCCTGCTAAGGATTGCTTTAGCTATTCTGGGTGTCTTATTTTTCCAGATAAATTTCCTGACTGCTTTTTCTATTTCTATGATGAATGTCATTGGCATTTTGATCAGAATTGCATTAAATCTGTATATTGCTTTTGGAAGTATGGTCATTTTGACAACATTAATTCTGCCTATCCAAGAGCAAGGTAGATCTTTCCATTCTAAGATATTCTTTGACTTTTTTCTTTAGAGTTCTATAATTTTTATTATATAGTTCTTTTCACCTCTTTCCTTAAGTTGATTCCCAAGTATTTTATTTATTTGCTTGTTTGTTTATTTATTTTGAGGCTATTATAAATGTGTTAGTTTTTGTTGTTTCCCTTTCTATGGATTTGTCACTGATATACAGAAATGTCCTTGATTTATGGGTGTTGGTTTTATATCCTGCTACTTTGCTGAATTCATCTACTAGTTCTAGAAGTTTTCTGGTGGAACTTTTATGGTCTTCTAAGTATGGAATAATATCATCAGCAAATAGTGCCAATTTGAGTTCTTCTTTTCCTATGTGTATCCCTTTAATTTCTTTTGTCTAATTGCTCTGGTCAATGTTTCAAAAACTATATCAAATAGAAGTGGTGAAAGAGTGCATCCCTGTCTTATTCCAGTCTTTAGAGGAAATGCCCTCAATTTTTCTCCATTTAGAATGATGTTGGCCTGGGGCTTAGTATAGACAGCCTTTATGATGTTGAGATATGTTCGTGTTATCCCTAGATTTTCTAGTGTATTAACATATTGTGGTGCTGTATTTTGTCAAATGCTTTTTCTGCATCTATTGAGATGATCATATGATTCTTATGTTTAAGTCTATTGATGTGATGAATTATATTTATTGATTCCATATGTTGAACCACCCTTGCATCCCTGGGATGAATTCCACTTGATCTTGATGCACGATCTCCTTGATATGTTTTTGTATTTGATTTGCCAGAATTTTATTGAGAATTTTTGCATGTATGTTCATTACAGATACTGGTCTGCAGTTTTCTTTTTTTGTTGTGTCTTTGCCTGGTTTTGGAATCAGGGTGATACTGGCCTCATAGAATGAATTTAAAAATGCTCCCTCTTTTTCTACTTCCTGAAATAAATTGAAGAGTATTTGTATTAGTTCTTCTTTAAAGGTCTTATAGAAGTTGGCTATGTATCCATCCAAACCTAAGCTTTTCTTGGTTGGTAGACTTTTGATGGTGTCTTCTATTTTGTTACTTGAAATTGATCTGTTTAAATTGTGTATAGCATCCTGATTCAATTTGAGCAAATTATACTACTCTACAAATTTGTCAATGCCTTTGATAGTTTCTATTGTATTTCCATACAAATTTTCAAAATTATTTCTAATTATCTTCTGTATTTCTATAGTGTCTGTTGTGATATTTCCTTTTTTCATCCCATAGGTTAGTTATTTGAGTTTTTTCTCTCCTCTTCATTAGCATGTCTGTTAATTTTATTTATTTTTTCAAAGAGCCAACTTTTTGTTCTGCAATTTTTCAATTGTTTCTTTTGTTTCAATTTCATTGATTTCAGCTCTGATTTTAATTATTTCCCATATTATCCTGCTTTAGGTGTTGATTTGTTCTTTTTTTCCTAGGGCTTTGAGATGTAATATTATGTCATTTATTTGTTGACTTTTACTTCTTTTAAGGAATGAACTTCATGCAATAAACTTTCCTCTTAGAACTGCTTTGATAGTGTCTCAGAGATTTCAATATGTTGTAACTGTGTTCTCATTCACCTCTAATTTTTTTTAATCTTCTCCTTGATGTATTCAGTAGCCCATTGTTCATTCGGTAACATATGGTTTAATCTCCAGGTGTTGAGTGTATTTTATTTTTTATTTTATCATTGATTTATAATTTCATTCCCTTATGACCTGATAGAATGCAAAATAGTGACTCTACTTCTTTGTATTTTCTAAGAGTTGCTTTGTGGCATAGTATATGGTCTATTTTAGACAAGGATCCATGTGCTGCTGAGAATAAAGTACTCTATATATGTCAGTTAAGTCTAAGTTATTAATTACATTATTGAGTTCTATAGTATCTTTGTTCATCTTTTGTTTGGAAGATCTATCTAGTGATGAAAAAGTTGTGTTAAAGTCACCCAAAATTATTGTGTTGAGGTCTATTTCACTCTTGAACTTGAGAAGAGGTTTTTTTGTTTTGTTTTGTTTTGTTTTGTTTTATCAACATAGACCCTCCCTTGTTTGGAGCATATATATTTATAATTGTTAAGTCTTCTTGGTGTATGGTTTCCTTGAGCAGTATGTAGCATCCTTCTTTATCCCTTTTGATTGGCTTTCCTTGAAGTCTACTTTATTTTATGTGAGGATGGAAACCCCTGTTTACTTCCATAGTCCATGTGAGTTGTATGATTTTTCCCAACCCTTCACCTTCAGTCTGCCGATGTCTTTTACTATGAGATAAGTCTCTTGGAGGCAGCATATTGTTGGGTTCTTTTTTTCTTTTCCTTTTTTAATCCAATCTGCTAGTCTATGTCTTTTGATTGGTGAGTTCAGGGTTATTATTGAGGTATGATTTGTATTCCCAGCCATTTTTGGTATTTAACATGACTTTGTTTCTCCTCTGATTGAATTTTCCTTTAGTGTAACACTTCCCTCTGCTGATTTTCAAAATTATTTTCCATTTCCTCTTCCTCTTTTTCTTATTTTGCTGAGGATGTTCTATAGTGCAGGCTTTCTAGTTGTAAATTCTTTTAACTTTTGTTTATCATGGAAAGTTTTTATTTCATCATCAGATTTAAAGCTTAGTTTTGCTATATATAAGATCCTTGCTTGGCATCCATTTTCTTTCAGAGCATGGTATATGTTGTTCCATAATCTCCTGGCTTTGAGGGTCTGGGTTAAAAAAAATCTGCTGAGATCCAAATTGGTCTCCCCCTATATGTGATCTGATTTTTCCTGTCTTGCAGCTTTAAGAGTCTATCCTTATTCTGTATACTAGGCATTTTCATTGTAATGTGCCTTGGTTTAGATATGTTGTAATTTTGTACATTTGGTGTCCTGTAAGCCTCTCGTACTTGGTTTTTCAATTCATTCCTCATGCTTAGGAATTTTCTGATATTATCTCATTGAAAAGATTGTACATCCCTTTGGTTTGAAACTTTGTGCCTTCCTCTATCCCAGTATCTCTTAGATTTGGTCTTTTGTTGCTGTTCCATAATTCTTGGATGTTTTGTTCATGGTTTCTTACCATCTTCACTGTGTGATCAACTTTATATTCTAGACTGTATACTTTGTCTTCATTATCTGACATTCTTTCTTCCAAGTGATCTAGTCTGTTGGTTATGCTTTCTATTGAGTTCTTTATTTGATTTATTGTATCCTTCATTTCAAGAATTTATGACTGGCTTTTTTTCAGAATCTCTCTCTCTCTCTTGAAGTAGTCTTTTGCTATCTGTATTTGCTCTCTTATCTCTTTGTTGAGTGATCAATTTTTGCCTGTATTTGCTCATTTGTGTCATTCTTTAATTCACAGATCAGTTTTAGTTATGAACCTTTTGAACTCCTTCTCTGACATTTTATCAACTCCACTGTCCATGGGTTCTGTATTATGGTATCCTGGTTTGTATGGGACACTTTCCTCCATTGTTTTTTTTTTTTTTTTTTTTTATGTTGTCTATGTGTCTTCCCTTCTTGCAGTGTGGAACTGATATATTACAGGTTTTTTTCCCCTATATTCTTGTAGTACTCATACAGATTGTCTGTACCTCACCTTGATGTTGTGCTTCCAGACTTCACTGGTGTCCCTCAATGTATGCTACTGCATCTAAAGTTGGTGGTGGCAATAGCTGAAGTAACTTGTGATAATAGTTAAGGTGCCCCAAAATGGAAGCGATGTCTTACAGAGATAGGCCTGAAAGCCTGCACCTCACACTCCCTTTGGGATGACTTCTCTGAGATGCAGCTGCTTCTAGGCCTTGTGTGTTGTCAAAAAGTTCCTACTGCATGGGGAAGGCTATGACAATGACTGCAATGTCCTAAGATGGAAGTGGGTTAGGCTTAGGCTTCCAGGCTTGGGGGCAAACCTGGACCTACTCTGGACCTGGGTCTTGCATAATTGATGTGAATTGCTCTGAAACAGAACTGGACTCCTGCAATAGTCTGTTGGTCAGAAGAGGTGATCCTGTGCCAGAGGCTGGGCTCAGGTGGGTGCCTGCTAGTGGAGTCATGGACAAATGCCTACTGTTGAGCCTGGGTCCTGCATGGGTGGTGTGGGTGGATCTGGGCCACAGGGCTTGACCTCCTGCAGTAGTCTGTTGGTTGGAAGGGGTGGTCCTGTATCTATCTATCTCACATCTTATGTTGAATTCTTTCAACAGTCTTGTAAGATAAATTACACTTTATGGAAAATGCAAGTGTTGGATCTCAAGTTTGTTTGACTTAACAATGCAGAATTTTTTACCTGTTCAATGCTATTATCAGTGAGCATAGCACATAAAACTTTCCTGTTCCTACACCTCTTTTATCAAATTCAGTAAAGTCAATTTTACAAACAAATATTGATCCCATAAGATGGCACTCATAGTTTAAAAGCTTGCCATTAATCAGTTTCAGAAGGGATCATAACGTATGATGCATATGAGAGTCTGTGTAGTTTTGCTTCCAACATAAATCTCTTTAACATCCATGAATTGGGCTCAAATACCTGTCAATTTAGAGAGAAGGTTGGGAGTACAAAGTTATCATGTCATGAAAGGCAGTTTCTCTAGCCTGGCTAACGTGCTGGCCATTGTCTGACTAGCTCTTTAACTCTTCTACCCTCTGCTCAAAGCTGTAAGAGAACTGGCTTATCATCCTCTTGCAGGAGTCCCTAAGGTCATTTCTGCTCTCTGAGCCATTTACTCCTCTGCCTCTTGACTAGGTTGGCTTTGAGCAGGTATGGGAAGAAATTGTTGGGGTTGTCTCAGTCTTTATCTCATCCCCTTAGACTTGGACTTTTGGAGCCTGGTACACAGAGAGACATATTCTGAAGTATGGTGACATGGGATAACACTGCAGGAAGTGAATTCTTTTCCCTAGTTTTCCAAACCAGCTTTTGTGTTCTCCTTTTGAATTTTCAGAAAGTATATTTGGATATTGTCTAAATTACCTAGTGACTACATCAGTTCAGGCTGGAAGATAAGTCAGTTTCTTGCAACCTAATGAAGGGCAGGGTAGAGCTGGGGATCATTTGAAGCAGGTCCTTGGGGAAGGGGCCCAGGACACTATATACCTCATGTTTATGAAGTGATAATTCAGGTAGCAGGCACACTTAAAGATGCCAGGAGCAGAGCCATTATAAAGGCCCATCCTCAGAAAAGGTACTTCTCTGCACCATGGAATTTTCTGTTATACTCAGATGCAGAATGATAGAAACATTGAGCTCACCAGGACAAGCAGGGGGTCTCTCTGTTTTTCAACACTGTCACCAGCTACTTTGCTATATGGGCTCAGCTTGTACCTGCTGCTAGGAAGCTTCCCTTGAGTCTAAGCTCTCTGTGCCATTGGTGGCATGGGATAACCTGGTTGCCATTTCCCTTTACACCATGATTTCTCTGCCATGTAAGCTGGCCTGTGAATATGGTCTTATCTTTTGCATGACAGGTTTCCTTCACTATACATACCCTTTCTTTAGTTGAAATTTTTCTCAACCTTCAATAGTCAATTAAATTGCTATTTTCCTAGTCAGTTTTTCCTGATATATGTATCTATTCCTTCTTACACTATATTTTGTTTATAACATTGTTAGTGTTTTTTTTTTTTTTTCGGCAATGCATCATTGCTCTCTATATACATGTATTAACTCCCCATAAGATTTAAATCTTCCAACTCTGTGGGTCATCCTTTACCTATCTTTACCACTTTTATACTATCTATCATAGAAGATTATGAACTTATACTATGCAATATAGTGTTTGGTACATAATACATCCTTAGTAAGTATTTGTCAAATGACAAGTTGATGGGAAAGAAAATAAATATACAGAATTTAAGATACAGGTAGTAGATGCCATGGACATTCTCAAGTTCAGGCCTTTTGATTCTAAGTCCAGTACTCTTTGTACCAGAAGATAATCCACTAACAATTATCATCATTATTTGGAAATCTAAACTATTTTCCTGAGATATCTTCCTCATTAACAAAATGGGGTTGGTTGGCTAGTTGGTTTGTGTTACAACTTCCTCCTAAGACCTTGTTGCCTCTTCCTCCTAAGATATTGCTGCTCACCAACAGAGAGATATGCCAAAGTCTGACATAGAACTTTCCAAGTGCTGGTCTGTGTGTCTTGCTTCTGAGGATGTGGCACAGGTGACCCAATTATTGAATCTCTAGTCTTCAGGAGGTTGTACAAAGCATAGGTAGCTAGAATTATAAAGAGGTTCACTCCTGAGACTCTGAGTCCAGTTACAATATTTTCTATTTGTTCATGAAAATAAATCATACTAACAAACTATCACCAACAATCCACTGCCCCACCTACTGTGCTCCCATATGCACATAGACGTGATAATGCACATGCATAGATAGACACACAGCTGCTCCTGCACTTGTCATCTGCTTCCAGAATGCTTTTCCAAGCTCTACCACTAATATATTTCATAAAGAAATTTTTAAAGATTAAAATTGATAAAATTCCCCATCGTCATAATTTTAGTGAAGTTTCCCCATCTTTAGTACAAATATATTCATTCCAAAAAAAAAAAAAAAAACCTTAGTTGGTAACAGGTAGACACCTAGCAGAGCTGGGTGGTGGCACACACACTTTTCATATTCAACTGGTCCTACATCAGTTTCTGAAACTTTTTAACTCAAACATATCCAGCTCTCCACTCCCAGCATGTTGCTCATCTCTAGTAAGTGGAAATTGTGTAATATGAGATGACTACCAAATTTTTCTGACTCTCAATTTCAGCACCTCCCAAATGAGGAACCTCTATCTACCTAGGGCTATCTCAGAACATACTCTACCCTAAACATAGATTACAGCTCTCCTTGCTCCTCCTGACCTGCTCCTTGTTTAGGTAGTCCCAAAAGACCCAAGAAGATGAAACAAACATGAGCTTTCCACTTATGGAGCTCTGTGAATAAAGCAGAGAGGCTAATGTATTGGTCTTTGGTGTCAGAATTACAGGATACAGCTGGGTGCAGCCACCTTCTCCTTCCTATTTTCAAGGTATTAGAAACATGTCTTTCTCCATCAAGAAGTAATTCTACATAAACTCAAGAAAGTTTGTCTTTGAAAATTCATCTTGGCCTAGAGATGAGAAACCTGAGCCAATTCAATATCTTCCTTTGAACATATGCGGCTGTTGGTTCCAAGCCTGTCTTGCCAGCTCTCTCTGGTTCTGAAGAGAAATGGATCAAAGGAGCTACATTTAAACTGCTGCAAGCTCAAATTCAACCATTATATGTGGTCCAGGAGTCAGGCACCAGTCCAGGCATAAAGGCAATCAATGAACTCAGAGATTTGGTTTAGACTTTGAAATACACTGACTGAAATAGTCACCCTGTTTTGTTAAATTTCGCTATTAATATTGTAAAGCCTGTTCCCTTCTCTCCATTCTCACTGTCTTTGTGAATTTAAGATCTTTGTTGTGTCTCACCTGGACTATTGCACTTGCCTCTTGGAGGTGAAGTGTTCCTGGGTCTGAGGCACCCCATTTACACCATCCCACTCAGTGTCAGCTTGACCTCTATTAAAATGCAAATTATCTTCTAACAAAAGCCATCAAAGTCTACACTGTCCATAGAACCCTGTCCTAGGTCTAAGCAGAGATTATGGGCTTTATTAGCTCAGTTCAACTCACACTTCTTGCTTCTTCTGTGGACTTTTCCTCTATTTTTTTTCTTCTGTTTTTACAATATCTATGCCCACTTTTCACTAAGTCATGCATATTCATGTTTTCATGTTCATTCAAGCTTCACTTTACCCTTGGATGGAATTCCTGCCTTCATCATTAACCTAGCAAATACCAACTCACTATGTAAAATTTACTTTTGATTGTCAGTCAGCAAGTTAGATGGATTTATAGAATACAATGTGATGTTATGATATTAAAATACATATGCAAATGCATTGTGGAACAAGTAAACTGGGTTAATTAACAGTTGAAATTGACTTACTTAGTAAATTTGAACTATCATTTTTCAGGACCAATAGGACATTCACCTTTAATATGAAATTTTCCCTATACCCCTCCCACCCTCCAAGCTATACAAATTCCCTCTACCACATTTCTACTGAAGCTCTAACCACAGGGCATGCTGAAACTACAGGGCTGGAAGCTTGGTGAATTGTTTTTGTTGTAGTATAAGTCATAATGTTGTTTGTATACTCTGAAACAGAAGAGAATTTAGAGGCATGTTACATCAAGTCTTTGGTTTCCTAGATTAAAAAAACTGACTTGTTTATGTACTCATAAATTTATTCATTAATTGAACGCCTGCATGCCAAATATTTATTGAGAACTGGTTGCTGAAGTGCTGGGGATTCAGGTGGAGGAGACCAAATATGAGGGATTAAAGAGCCAAAAACAGGGAAGATGCAGGGGAACTCTATGACTTTCTGCTTGCTTAAAAGCAGGATGGAGATTTACACACACACACACACACACACACACACACACTCCTCTTTTATACCTTATTCTCCTTTTCTCTCCTAAAATCAGGATGTAAATCCACCTTTACAGTACTTTTCTATCAGCTCAGAAATGGTCTCAGAAGAATCTGGGAACAGACATTCCTCCTTTTCACAACTTTCCTGCTTTTTGAAGACTGGGACTGCTTTCCATTGTCTTCTCACATCTCAAAAATTTAATGTATTAAGTCAGAGTTTAAGTCACTGCTTTGAGTTACTTTTGAACTAAAGCTTCTCCTTCATAATGTGTGCTGCACACATTGAGAAACTTGCTTGTTTTTCTCTTAATCCATCTTTAGTTATAAAAGTCTGCTTCTTATGAAGAGTGAGGAAAAATTTTGGTTTTCTCCCCTTCACAGGCATAAATTAGGTAGTAAATAAAATGGAAGCAGAGGTGGATGATGAGAGATAAGTAGAAAGGAATTACATATGATAATTTTCAATAGCAAATTAGTGATAGGATACAAAGTACCAGGAATCGGATGACTTCAGTCACCTGTGTGACAGGTGTTTAAAAAAAGGGCTCTCTGTATCTGACCTCAAAACTACAAATGAAAAAATGCACCAAACAAAGTAAGGAGAGATTCTTGGAGGAGACACCAGCAAGTGCCTAGATGTTGAGATGACAGGGCCTAACATGTCCTAAGGGTAGCACAAAGCTACCTTATCCTTGGAGTGTGGTAAGCAAAAGAGAAATACGGATAAGAGGAGGAAAACTGTGGATTTTGTGGTCTGTAGCAAGTATTTTATTCTATAGTACAGAAATGCAAAACCATCCATTAAACCAAAAGTGAGGATATTTTATAATTTTTTTTTATCTTATGGATTTAGAGGGAAATTGTTGTTTAGCTGTGGTTACAACTTATACTTCAAACCACTTGTAAATTTGCTTCCCTGACCAGGCACATACTCCTCAATAGATACACCTATAGGCTGACCAATCTATGTCAAGCTCTCATCTCAGACATCAGCCAGTCCTGAATGAAAGGATATTAGTTAATAAACACACCTTTGTTTGGAGAGGAAAAAGGGAGATGAAGTGTGTTATCTCTTTCCTGGCCCAGCATAAATGTTACAGTGAACAGTCCTATGACAAAAGAGAGTTTAACAGAGAAGACTATAATAAACTCACTTGATTACAGCTTTACATGAAATGAGAGGATTAAAAGCCCAAAGATCTGGGGGAAGCTATCTGAATTTATGCTTAGATTTGACAAACCAAGGAAAATTATATAGAGATATGACTGAACAAAAAGGCTGTGAGATAATGAAATAGACTGAGCAGGTAGACCATATAGTAGTGCCTGCCTGCTCAGATTCTTAGACCCTCAGTTGTAGCCTTTCTTCCCTCCAGGTTTGTAACAGTAATGAAGTTCTTGACTTATATATGACAAATGGGTACACAGGAATTAGAGGAAATTAGAGTCATATTTTTAGGTTTTATGGCTGGCTTTAAGGAAAAGGTTTCTATTTCTATGGCCCACCTTGGGGAAGAGGAATTCTAGTTTTCATAACTTGGGGAGAATGAGGGTTGAACAATAAAAGGTGCAGGAGAAGTTCTGAAAGAGAGTTCACTTCTGAAGACTTCATTTTGGGATATTGTTTTCCTAGCCTTATCACCTCCGGGCACCAGCCACTTCCCACTCAGGTAATCACCTTCCCTGGATGATCCTTTATAAGACCAGCACTTAATCTGTCCAAAAAGAATATACCTGACTAATATAGCTCTTCCTCCTTGTGGTAAGTAGTAAATTCAACTTTGTCCCTTTGTTTCAGGCATCATACTTTGACAGCTCTGGAACTTTCTCCAAGATCATTTTGAACTTCTAGAATTTGTAACCACATAACTCTTCAGATAAGGTCAGTTGGCTTAGATCTTTGTATGGGGTATTTAACCCTAGGTCTTTGCATTAGCTAATTAACAGTTTGATTTAGAAGTATACTGCTAAGTAATCAACCTAGGTCTTTGATTAAAGCAGGGTTTTTCAATCTCAGCACTACTGACATTTTGGGCCGGTAATTATTTGTTGTGCTTCTGTTCACTGTAAGATATTTAAAAGTATCTTTGGGTCTACTCACTAGATTCTAGTAACACCTTCAACTTCAGATGTGATAAATACACACAAAAAAAGATTATCTCAGGGCATAAGTTAAATGATCCCTGTGGTATAATATTGCACTAGCTTAAAAATTCCTGACATAAGTTTACTAGATTTTTTGTTTTAGAGATATAAATTTGGTAATTATTTTTTTTTATTTATTTATTTATTTATTTTTTTTTTTTATTTTTTTTTTAATTTTTTAATGTTGGCTGTTCAAAACATTACATAATTCTTGATATATCATATTTCACACTTTGATTCAAGTGGGTTATGAGCTCCCATTTTTACCCCAAATACAGATTGCAGAATCACATCAGTTACACATCCATTGATTTACATATTGCCATACTAGTGTCTGTTGTGTTCTGCTGCCTTTCCTATCCTCTACTATCCCCCCTCCCCTTCCCTCCCTTCGCCTCTTCTCTCTCTGCCCCCTCTACTGACGTTCATTTGTCCCCCTTGTATTATTTTTCCCTTTCCCCTCACTTCCTCTTGTATCTACTTTTGTATAACTCTGAGGGTCTCCTTCCATTTCCATGCAATTTCCCTTCTCTCTCCCTTTCCCTCCCATCTCTCATCCTTATTTAATGTTAATCTTCTTCTCATGCTCTTCGACCCTACTCTGTTCTTAGTTACTCTCCTTATATCAAAGAAGACATTTGGCATTTGTTTTTTAGGGATTGGCTAGCTTCACTTAGCATAATCTGCTCTAATGCCATCCATTTCCCTGTAAATTCTATGATTTTGTCATTTTTTAATGCAGAGTAATACTCCATTGTGTATAAATGCCACATTTTTTTTATCCATTCGTCTATTGAAGGGCATCTAGGTTGGTTCCACAG
>NW_026000243.1:11899357-11903868 GCF_001458135.2 Marmota marmota marmota | reverse complement strand
GCCCGCCTACCTTGCAGGAGTGATTGGAAGCTCTGTTCAGCTGTGGGCCACTGGGCCTTTTCTGCCGGTGGTCACTGTTCCGCCTACCTGGCAGGCGCGGGGGGTGGGGGGCGGCTCTGCCCCTCAGCAGGCCGCTGGGCCTGCTCTGTGGATGGTCACAGTTCCCTCTACCTTGCTGGCGCAGGGGGAGGGGGCGGCTCTGCCTCTCAGCAAGCCGCTGCTCCTCTTCTGGTAATTATTTTTAATAAGCAAATATTTTCTTGCTCTTTGCTTTTGCTTCGTCTGTATGATAAAATGTGACTTCATGGGGTTTTTGTTTTATCGTGGATTATTATATTTTTGATGAATGATTAAGAGGATATTCCATGGGATATATACACTTGTAAGTGTCCAGTTCCAGGGATCCAAGTATTAAGAAATTAAACCTACAACATATTCCTTATGTTATTCAGATTTTCATTTCTGTGAACAAAATACCTGACAAGAAGGACTAAGAGGAGGAAAAGTTTATTTTGGATCACGGTTTCAAAGGTTTAGTCCATGGTTGGTTTCAGAGGTTCAGTTCATGGTTGACAAACTCCATTGCTCTGGACCCAAGATAAGGCACCACATCACAGCAGAGGAACTTGGCAGAGAAGTATTGTTTCCTTCACAGAAGCCAGGAAACAGAGAGAGAGAAGACAAAGTTTCACAAAGAACATGCATCTTTCCAGGGCACACACACTCCAGCCATGCCCCACCTGCCTACAGTTAAAACCCAGTTAGTTTAAGATGAGCTTATTTGGTTACTGCTCTTATAAACCAATCATTTCACCTCTAAACATTTCTACATGAACACAGGAGATTTGGGGGACACCTTATGTTCAAACTGTAACATTAATTAGTAAACAATTGTTCAAACTTTGCTTTGGGTAGATAATACAATTTTCATGAGGGCACGCGCGCACGCACGCACACACACACACACACACACACACACCCTGCATCTTGTCAGTTTGTGAGAAAGAAAACTACTAAAAGTCCATATATGGGGTTAACCATATAATTGTGTAGCTATTTGCTATCCTCTATTTGATTCAGAAATCAGAAACATCACTCTTAAGCACATGCTATTGAGTAGCCAGAGTGTCTTTTTCTTGTTTGTTGTTGCTTTTTTGATCCAGGCCTGTAAACTTGTTCTTGTCAGGCTTTGTGGGCTAAAGAATCTCTGGAGGCAGCTATTTAATTCTGTGTTTATAGCACAAAAAAGCTACAACTATTACATAAATAGAGTTCTGGCTGTGTTTCAAAGAATCTTTATCTACAAAAATGGGTGGCAGGTGGGCTGTGGCACAAAGACAATAATTTACTAAACTCTGGTCTATTTTGGACCCTTATTCCTTCCAGAAAAATCTTCTGCTTCCTTTATAAAGTTGCAGTATAATTTTTATGCTTGTACTTTGTTGATAAATGGCAAAATAAATAATAAATAACAAAATAAACTTAATGTAACCATCGTAATTACAGATAAAATTTGAAAGATAGCAATAAAAAATTAGATCATTACAAGAAGTTCCAAAATATTATGAAGTAAAACACCAAATATCCAATAGTCAACTTTTTAATTGGTATGCTGGGATCTCAAAATCTTAACTCCCAGATAATCTACCTCAGAAATTCTGTGACCTTATAAAATCTATCCTCATTGCATCTATTTCTACAGAATTTTGAATTTTGTTAAAATTTTGTTAGGCTATAGTAAAATTAATTGGGAAGCCAGAAGAGATGAGATTAATAAACCATATGTTTAAAATCTTAAAAGCAAAAAATAGTTTTTTAAATCCTTTTAAATCAAAAATAGAAAAATGACTACTATGATAGACAAAATAAAATAAAATTTGTGCAAAGAAACTGTGAGTATATCATATTACATAGGGAAAGGGGGGGCTAAGTTTGTAGTGGAATTAAAATTTGCTAAATCAGCTGATCTTAAACTAGAGAGATTTTCCTATATTATACCTTTGAGCATGTTCCCCAGAGTTTCATTTGCTAGAAACTTGGTCCCAAGTAGAATGGTATTAAGGTGAAAGAAACTTTAAGAGATAAACCGACTGGACATTATATCATTAAAGACACCACCCTCAGAAGTGATTAATGCAGTTCTTGCACATTAATATTGTTCTGCAAGAAGTGGCTTTAGGGGAGAATATCCTTCGTTGGCATTTCCAGCTTCTAAAAACTATATTCATCTCCTTAGTTGATTGCCCCTTTCTCCATCTTTCATCACCAACAACTCTGGGACCAATCTTTCTCACATTGAATCAATCTCTTAAGAGATCCTGGCTTCTCTCTTGAAACCCTGTTCTGATGAGATGCTGGCCACTCAAATATATTTCCATCATTATGATGCCATTTGATGCAGGGCCCTCACCAGAGATGATTATGTGTAGGAGCCATGCTCTTGAACCTTCAGAATTGTGAGTTAAATAAATATCTTTTCTTTGTAAAGTTTCCAGCCTTAGGTATTTTGTTATAGCACCAGGAAATAAACTAAGACAATCTGGGTAGGATATATGTAACCACAAGTGGCCTTCAATTGGAAGAGAGAGGAAGATTAGTCAGTGTCAGAGTTATTCATTGTAGTGAAGATTGACCCTGAAATTACTGGTGTAGAAAATGGAGGAAGGAACCACTAGCCATAGAATAAGAGCAGATTCTGGAAGCTGGAAATGCCAAGGAACAGATTCTCCCTTAGAGTCTACAGAAAAGGAGGAACAAAGCCCTAAAGACACCTTTCCTTTTAACTAGTGAAACATATTTTTAACTCTGAAGTATAAAATTGAATCAAAGGGTAGTAAATTTGGTTATATTAAGCGATTATATTTGTGGTAATTTTTTAACAGCAGATATAGACCCTAACACAACTGTATGGAGAAATTTATTTTTTAAAGAGTGGCTTAAACAAAAATCCCAAACTGTAAACTAAATAAAGATAAAATTTTTGTTTCAGAAAACTTTTTTTGTGGAATAGACTTCACAGTTAAAATAAACAGAACCTTATTCTCTTTTCATAAGGCTTATATATTAAATAGACTATTTAGTTCTGATGCATCTAGACAATTGCAGGTGGTCTTAAAAAGTAAACAAGCTAAGAAAATAACTTATGGCTTTCTCAATAAAATAACCAGATGATATTCTCTAAAATTTGAGAGCTGCTGTATAAGAACACATAGATTTATACAAAGACAGCCACTGGGTAAAAGTCACATTTTGTCTAAATAACAGAAGCATCAAAACCTAAGATATGTTTGATGATACTGTCTCAAGGGAGACATTTGCACCCTACAGTCCCATGTACTTTCTCTAAATTGCAAAGAGAACTGTCTATAATTACAGATATACATTAATACAGCTTTCTTGTTTACATCTTATTACATCTATTTTTAATCTCATGACTATAAAATATCAAATCCTTCAAACTAAAGTTGCATGGAAAACAAAAATACAAATTGGCTTGTCAAAAATTTCCAAAACTATAAAAAGAGAAAAAAAAATTGTAGTGCTAAATGTTCTGTTCCCCGCTGCCCCCACAACATAATGAAAATTTAAAGGTGTAAGTTTTAAAAGGTTTAAGAGAAAGACATGGAGAGCCGCCTCCCGCACCTGCAAGGTAAGCAGACCTGCGACAGACTGGCGGGTCAGGCCCAGCGGCCTGCCAGCGAGGTACACACGTCACCCCAACTGGAGTAGGGGCAGAGCAGAGCCTTCGCCCGCGCCCGGATCAGGCCCCGCCGGTGTGGTGGTCACGTGACCCCAATTGGAGTTGGGGCAGAGTGGAACTGCCACCTGTGCCCGCAGGGTGAGCAGACCTGCGACCAACCTGCAGATCAGGCCCAGCGGTCCGCAGGCATGGTAGGAGGGGCAGGGCAGAGCCGCCACCCACGCCTGCAAGGTAGGCAGACCTGCGACAGACCGGTGGATCAGGCCCAGGAGCCTGCCAGCGTGGTACACACGTCACCACAATTGGAGTAGGGACAGAGCAGAGTCGCTGCCCGTGCCAGGAACAGGCCCAGCGACCTGCCAGCGTGGTAGTCACAACACCCCAATTGGAGTAGGGGCAACGCAGAGCCGCCACCCGTGCCCGAAAGGTGGGCAGACCTGCTACCGACCAGTGGGAGAGGCCCAGTGGCCTGCTGGTGCGACAGACACATCACCCCATTTGGAATAGGGGCAGAGCAGAGCCGCCGCCCGCGTCTGCATGGTAGGCAGACCTGCAACTGACCGGCGGATCAGGCCCGGTGGCCTGCCAGCGTGGTACACTCGTCACCCCAATTGGAGTAGGGGCAGAACAGAGCAGCCGCCCGCGCCTGGAACAGGCCCAGTGACCTGCCGGCGTGGTAGTCACGACACCCCAATTGGAGTAAGGAGACAGCAGAGCCACTGCCTGCGCCTGCAAGGTAGGCAGACCGCCGCCCAACCCTGCAAGGGAGACTTTTCAACTATACAAGAGCAATATAAATATATAGGAGAAA